>NW_013668414.1:40754-57886 GCF_000517525.1 Limulus polyphemus | reverse complement strand
ATAACATTACAGAAATATTTATTTAAAGTTAACAAGATCTTGACAGATTCAACCAAACCTGTGAAGCTGACAAACATCTGATTCTGATACTATAGGAATAACATTACAGAAATATTTATTTAAAGTTAACAAGATCTTGACAGATTCAACCAAACATGTGAAGCTGACAAACATCTGATTCTGATACTATAGGAATAACATTACAGAAATATTTATTTAAAGTTAACAAGATCTTGACAGATTCAACCAAACATGTGAAGCTGACAAACATCTGATTCTGATACTATAGGAATAACATTACAGAAATATTTATTTAAAGGGCCTTTTCTCCTGTTGCCCAACGAAAAGTGCTTACTGTTAAACTAAATACTACAGTATGTGTGCCAACAAGATATAGGATGCAGCCCCTCAATTTTCTATCTAGCCCACCTCAGCCCCCTCACCGTGAAAAGGCTGGCACTACTCCTGGATATTAAGCCCGTATCTGAGTCACGTGATGTTTGAGTTGACTGATTATCTGGTATTTACACAATAGAAATATCGAACAAGTTTTGTTCTGTAAATAGAGCAGAACATGTACCAATTGTTTGTTTGTTTTATTGTTATTGTATGAAAACAGATGTCGCCACTATCTGTGCTAGTAAATAATTCTGTTCACGTCCTTCAGAAGTGATCCAGTACAGGTTTCCAGTAAGAGTAGCACATAACAGCATTCATACATCTCACCTGTTACACGCTGCTAGCACGAGGTCTTTCACCATGTTTTTTTGTTGTTGTCCCTCTTATTAGTTTTGTATATATTTATTTTAGAGCAAATCCACATTGGGCTATCTGTCTGTGTCCACTCGAACCTCGATATTAGCGTTGTAGGTCCGTAGACTTAGCGCTGTCGAATGAGAGGATTTTTGGATATATATATATTTATATATACACACCAAATATTCTATTTAAATAATAATTATTTATAATTTACACTTCCACCTGAGCAGTTGCTTTTCTTAGCAATTTAATTGAAATTGTTTCTACACAGAATCGTACAACTTCCATACAGTATGTATTATACGTTCAATATAGTCGAAAACCACTTTTTTTATGTTCCAAAAATGGCAACCCGCAGTAAACTAATGGTAGTTGCTACATTTTTATCTGTTCGTTCACTTTTTTTTTCTTATTTTTTTACATCGTTCTCTTTTCTCTCTTTCTTTTGTTTTTTCATGCTTTCCTACATTTCACTCTTGGCTTATGTTTCCTGTTTCGGAAATTAATTAGTTTCAAGCCTTTATAAACGAGTTTTCTGTAAATGACATGCAAGAACTGTCCTCTCTGTTCTCCATATGTACGGCACATTGGGCCTCTTAATTGCATTAAGTCATGCATAAATCTCGCCACATTTACCTCGTCATTTACTCAAAAATATGCACGTGTTCTGGAAATCATAACATCTGAGAGCAAAATGTCTCCACCAAATGACCTTTCGAGACCACCGACTTTGCATGACTGTCGAACAACCCTTTATGGCTTCCAAATGTCCCAAATCTCATGCATCTTTAAATGGTGCTTTGAGCCTCACTCCAACGTCATAATGGAGCCTGTTCAAGTTTTCGTGACGATACTTAATGTTTCTGTCAGACTCCACCTTAACCGAAATGGAATAAAACACGCTTGAAACCACTCGTTAACACGCTCGGAGCATAACACGTGCTTTCTTTCAAAGTGCACGAAAAATAATCAAATGATTCAGGATTGTAAGATAATATTTTTTTTTCATTTGAAGCAAGTTTTTAAATCATCTAGGTTTAGTTTTCAAAACGTAGTGGTTTTAAAAATAACAGCAACAAATTATAATTAACAATAATAATTAGTTATACACCGGTGGGACAGTGGTAAGTTTAATGACTTATTATCTGATGTTCGATTCCCTGCAGTGAACATAGCAGATAACTAAACGTGGCTTTGTTTTTTAAAAAAACGATCAACCAAGCAATTACTTTAAAATCATATTAAAATCAGTGAATATTATAATAAAAACCATTTTTTACTGAATCTGTTCGTTTGTTTTGAATTTCGCGCAGAGCTAGTCTAGCTGTCCTTAATTTAGCAGTGATATATCAGAGGGAAGGCAGCTAGTCACACCATCCGCCGCCAACTCTTAGGCTACACTTTTACCAACAAATAGGGAGATTAACCATCACATTACAACGCTCTCACGACTAAAAGGGTGAGCATGTTCGGTGACTTGGATTCGAACTCGTCACCCACAGATTGCGGGACAAGCGCCCTCTAACTATCAGGGTACTGAATCTGATTCACAGATTTGTTACAAATATAGAGGTCGAAAAAATAGATTAAAATTCATAATAAGAAACTATTGATTTTTTATAAAAAAATATCAGTTATGTTATAAATTATTGTTATTCAGAAGTCATGCAAATTATATCAGTACTATTTAACCTAAAAATAAACGAAATACACATTTTGAAATAATTCCTTAACAGTCTCTATAATAGCAACATCAGACTGCGCTCTTAATTTACCCTATTCAACAGTTATTTGCTGTTTAGCCCCTATAAAAAAAACAAAAAAAAACATTAACGGTCATGTAAGCTATTAGAAAAAAACAAACACTGTTTGTGGTTTTACTTTCAATCAATGTATTACATGATTACAGCTCCCTCTAGGGAGCAAGACGTCAAACGGATTTCGCTGATAGTAGGGCTGCTACTACTTCTATAACGTAAAATTGCAAAAAAATAAAAATAAATAATAATAGTTATAAAATCTTATTAAAAATACTAATATAATTACTACGGAAAAACATATGGTGCAAAAGCCTGTGGTCAAGTGGTAGCTGTAAAGTTATAAGATAATTTAGACATAACCACGTTCTACTGAATGGTAGGATTCCTTAAATTTATAAAATAAGCGGCAATTTATAGCTGAACTAACGTGGTTAATTTCCGACCTCAACTTATGAATGAGCGAGTTCTCTTTTATAAGAAGCTTTGATCACCATTGGCCCTTGTTAAGACCTTAAAATCATTCGAATAGACGACACGTCACACTCACTTAGGGCGTGCTCCAATATGTTTGATTTATTCGGCGTTTTTAAACATACAAGTTCTTTCACTTGTGTCAGCAGCCTTCTGGTGATGAAAATCGATGTAACCTTGCTTGCAACAAGGACACATAAATTGGTGATCTAAATTTTTCAATAAGCAACTCGAACTTTACATCTCAAGAAATAGTGCAGACGACACCCTGTATTATAAATGCGCAATAGGGTGCGCAGTTGTTTCTTAACGTACAAATAATAGTTACCGGTATAGAGCAAGGCTATATAGATCGAACATACGTGTTTTGGTTTACTAAGATTTTATTTGTTCAGATAGTCACGTATTATTTCGATCAATCAAACATATAGGAAACCATTTTGTATAAAAATTTATTGATGACGTCAAACTATTTATGAAGAAATGTGTAAGTGATTAAGATTTTACATGAATGTTGAACATAAATTTTCTTTAAACACATTTGATATACAAGTTGTGAAATTCAAATAAAGGTCGGTAAACTTCACATTCACTATCACAAGTATGAATTAATGTGTCTAGTATAGGGTCTTGCTGATGTTCAACAGTCAGTTTAGTAGTTATATCTACTATTTAAATATTCCACAACTTAATTAAGGAACATAACCTGGCTCCTTGAAAATGGTAAAAGTACCATCCGCATACATCCGGTAATATAATGATTTAAAAAACGGTGGGCAATCCCCCTTTTTCTTCGTTTTCATTGTTTTTGTTGTTGTTTTTTCATGAAAATAAACAAAATTATTAGCTAGCGAGAAGGTGAATCTGTAACCCATTGCTTACACTATCAATCTGGTAGTTTACTAATGATTCATTCCTTATTTACAGAATCTATTAACTTCAAAAATACCGATTTTGAATCGTAGGACTCGTTTGACTTGTCACATTAAAAATAAAATCGGCACTTAACTGTATTTTCTATTCCACAGAGATGTTTGTATGCAAGGATTCATTGTCAAAACTGGTAAAATAGGCTTTACTGTGAAACCCTGGATTTTGTATTTGACTAAGAAATTCAAAACTGTCTTTCAAAGTATAGTCATTAGTAGTATATCTCTTTAAAAAAAAACTAAATTACCTGTTATAGCGCCATCATAAATTCAAATATTTGAAATTATAGATTTTAATGGACATCCTACTTTAGGTATTCTGGGAAGATCATAAGATATTTCTGGATGAATTTGTAATGGTCTGATTTCTAAGTTGACACATCCCCCCTATCTTTAAAAAATTAAACAACTTACTAAATACTGATGTGGAAGGAGGGGGGGAAGGCTTGTTGGTACTGACGCTACTCCAAAATGTGCCATATATTCATAGGTTTTATTTCTAAACTTATTGCATAAACATCTGTTTTTCTGGGTTGTGCGGGGCCTAGCGGTTTTTGTTCTCGAACTGTGAATCCAACGGTTCATGGTTCGTGTCGTTTTGCCCCCAAAACGGGCTCCGCACTTTAGGAACGTGGGTACGCTACAAGTGTGACAAGTCACACTATGGCGATGGGGGCTCTTGACTAGCTGCCTTGCTCTACACTATCCGTTCAAGAGTAGTGATTATTATGCCCTTGAGTGGCTTTGTGCGAAAAGTCAAAAATTAACACATAGTCTCCAGTTTCTTCATTTAACGTTTAGCTTGTTTTACAAGTACAAGTGGCCTATGGTCAAGATAAAGGGAAGAGAATATTACAACAATCGAAAATTAAACAACTTACTAAATACTGATGTGGAAGGAGGGGGGAGTCTTGTTGGTACTGACGCTACTCCAAAATGTGCCTTTTTTTTGTTTGTAGTTAAGCACAAAGCTACACAATGGGCCGCATACCGTTGTGCCACTGGGGGAGGGGGGCAGTATATATGACTAAATAAAAAATGTTCATATATTAATAAAGTTTTTAGGTGTTGCTAAGCAACGATTGTTAGAAGCTGGTTTGTTGCTAAGCGGACGTATAGAATAGAGACTGGGCTATTTTGTACTTTTGAGCAGAGAGATTCTGTTTAGAAAATTGTTTTGTGTTGTCAAGCAGGGAAATCCTTGTTGGAAAGTGTTTTTTGAAGTGTTAAAGTGTTAAAGAAGAAGATATTTTCGGACAGAAGAAGCCGCAGATGTTAGATGATAAATATTTAAATGCTTTCAGAAGTGCACAATGAATCAGACCACTCCCTCTATCTTAACATGCTATAACATCGGTCACTGGCTTTATTTATAATGTTTTATATACTAATATAAAACCTTTTTCAGATAATAATAATAATTCTAGTAAGTTCTAGTTTGGTAGCACGTGCATGTCAAGAACATGGGGAAGTGTTTTCTAGAGTGATCATCGAAAATAATGCATATTTCTTGACACACACAAATCAAACAAAATACTAGAAAGTTAGTCAATTTTAGATCTTTGTTATGAAGACAGCACTTCTAATCATAAATATATATATATATAATAAAATAAAAATCACGTTATTATTCCAAGCAAATGAAAGTTTTATTTTCGAGTACAAGCCCGTATCTTTCAAGATTGTTATTGGAAATTCTACCATCATGCAGACAGAACGGATTTTTTTTTTGTTGTTGTTCTTGACTGGGCAACATAATAGTGAACATGTTGCAAATAAAATGCCCTTTTTTTTTCGTTTAAAAAACTAACTTGCAAAATTGATATTGTCCTTTTGGATGTTTTAATTCTTTCAAACAGTTTGTCTCAAAAAATCTGTAGAATCTGTTTAATTTCGTAAGTTACGTGAAGTTAAATGAGAGACCGACGAAGGAAAAAATCGGAACCTCAACGACAATAAATCTCTCTTAATTTCTAAATATTACCTTTCTTGCTACACCCCTTTTTAAAGTTTATAGAAATAATTTTAACTGAAAAAAATAAATGTTGTTAATAGGTTACTCGAATAACGAAAGATAAGAAAAAAAAGCGGAATTGTTAATAAGACAATTATAATTCCCTTTACGCCGAGTAAGGCTGTGGGTGCGTTATAAGAGTGACTGTCAAATTTCACTGTTCGATTAGAATAGCCCAAGAGTTCAAAGTTATACACGGCTAGCGCAGATAACACTTGTGTAGTATTACTCGAATGTCCAAACCAAATTCTTTAGCCTTTCACTCTGTAAGCTTGAGGGCTAGTTTGTTGAATTTCGCGCAAAGCTGCTCGAGGGCTATCTGCGCTAGCCGTCCCAAATTGAAAGCGATAGACTAGAGGGAAGGCGGCTAGTCAACATCATTCATAGCCAACTCTTGGGCTAATATTTGACCAACGAATAATGGGACTAACCATCACATTATAAAGGTTGAAAGGGCGAGTATGTTCGGTGACCAGTGTCGAACCTGCGAGTCGAGAGCCCTAAACATCAGGTCCTAAGCTTGAGGGTTTATGACACTAAAATGCATGATTCGGTCCCAACGGTGTAAATGTGCAGCTTCTCGCGCTTAACAAACAAATTCTCTCCCTTATAAAAAATTTCAACCATTTCCTTTGTATTTTTACATTACTGTTCGGTTGATAATACAAGTTATTTGTTTACTAGCTGGAGTACCAGTCCCCTGGACGGAGGTGATGTAAATTCATGATTAATGAAAGGTTATCTTAGGACATGAAAAGTTGCTTCCCTTATCGATTATCACAAGTTTTTTTGTTTGTTTGTAATTAAGCACAAAGCTACACAATGTGCTCTGTCCACCACGGGTATCGAAACCCGGATTCTAGCGTTGTAAGTCCGCAGACATGCCGCTGTTCTACTGAGGGGCTTATCACAACTTAAACAACTGATTACTGTTACCAGTTCACATTCTAGAATTTATTCGTTATCGCTTATAAAGTTAGTTTTCAACAAAATTCTTTTTTTTTACATTTTAACTAATTATTATTATTATTTTATAAAAATAAATCTTCTTTTGTAGTTCTTTGAAGAAAAATAAACGATAACAAAATTTTTTATCAGACCGTAAGTCATTAACAAAGTCTAACAAGAAATGGATTTAGCCAAAGTTTCTCGAAAACCAACCGTAAACCCTAAACTAGGTGTTGATTTTAACTACGTTATTAGCACATAAAAGTCAAAGAGCAATGAGGGGTTCAACCATTTGGAAACGTGAAATCCATGAACTTCGAATAATAAAACGCCTGAAACCTGACAAGTACGTCCAATCAAAGGCTAGAAAATTAATGAGTTTGACCAGTTAAAAGTCAGGGAAGAAACCTTATTATAAGCCATAAAACAATTAAATTCAATGACGAGGAACCCACTTTGAGACTAATAATGCTTGGAAACGGCTTGAATGGGTAATGAAGAAAAACTTTAATATATTTAATATAAGTTTAACATAACAGCAAATGTACAACGTTTCGACAAGGTTTTTGTCATCATCAGGTACCTGTTTTCTTGATGCAAAGCGACCAGCGGGCTATCTGTGCTCTGCCCACCACGGGTATCGAAACCCGGATTCTAGCCATACCGCTGTGCCACTGGTGGGGGCTTAGCATTGTAAGTCCATTGAACACCTAACACCAATACTTCCACAAATTTCACAACTATTCACAATACCACTAACAGTACAGCACATAAATACACAGCAAACATAAATCCAAAATCACACATAACCAGATAACATAATACGAACACAGCCCAGATAAGGAAAGTTGTAAGTAGAAATAAATTAATAACCAAACCAGCTTACTCAAAAATCCTATAATATAGAATATAAATAACAATAGCACAGGAGGGAGGAAGAGGTATATCTCCCAGGTCGTCAACAGACCTAAATCCCTATAATTGATCCAGAGAAGTCCCCAAACTTACGACTCTCCCACCGAGGGGATCCTTAAAGGTAAAATATCGTTCAAAAAGACAAAAAACTTTCTGTCATCGTCTCAGTAATAAGCTACTCTCGACAACAGCAACGATATATATATATCTTTAAAAAAAACGATTTTTAATAATGGTCTTGCTTGCCCAGACTGTGATTCCGATGATTCATGGTTCAAGTCTCGTGGCCACAGAATACATTCCTTATTGTCAGGCTATTCGTTCGGGCAAGAGTAACTAGAAAGTTAAGAACATATAACTCTTGTGTAGCTTTGCGCTACAGCAGACAAACAAGTTTTGTACGAAAGTTCTAAACGACAGCGAATAATTATCTTAAATTATTTAAAAAGGTCTCAGAGACATGGTAAACGTAAAAACGTTTAATACGGCATTTCTGTCGTGGTAGTTCCCGGGAAATTGTAGATTTAACTTGGACCTGAGATTGTGGCGATCAGCACGTATGGCACTCCCCCTATAATTAATTATTTGTTTCGTTGAATTTCGCGCAAAGCCGTCCCGAGCTATTCTTTTACGAATGAATAGTGGGATTGACCGTGACTTTATAACGCCCCCACGGTTGAAAGGGCGATCATGTTTGGTGACGGAGATTCGAACCCACTACCCACAGATTCAATTCGAATTACACCTTCATTTTTATAACGCATCCACGAAACACAAAGTGCGAAGAACGATTTTTAGTTGGTCGGTACCGGGACGCGAACCACAAACCCACAGTTCCTCACACTAACCACTGGGCCCCTACCTTTCTTTCTTTTTTTTTTTTTGCTTC
The DNA here is from genome assembly GCF_000517525.1 of Limulus polyphemus. NCBI lineage: Eukaryota > Metazoa > Arthropoda > Merostomata > Xiphosura > Limulidae > Limulus > Limulus polyphemus. Next base: position 49,201 of record NW_013668414.1, on the reverse strand, counting down.
CCCGTTTCATTAAAACCAACCTTCTGCAACCAACTGACCGCTAACGGTGATTGTGGTGGTTGTTACATATGGAACGTTGTGACCGTGGTCGTTTCTATATGTTACTAGTTGTATTCCAGTTCCAGTTGTATGTTACATGCAAGGCTTGAGAATGAATGTTACATCTGATACAAGATGTATCCCTACTGCTATGTGGATCCTACATCCTCAGATACCTATCTTACTGGAGAATATTTCACCTTTTCCGAATTTTAAATTATTCCCTAATATTTTATTTGTGTCCTCTATGGGCAACATTTTATAATGTTCACCCAGTTCTTCAGAATTTCGAATATCTACCTTTACTAGTAGATCACATATTACACTTATACGATTAAACATTTCCTGGACATCTTTAAGCCTAAATCAACGTCGCTCATCAAATCGCCTCTGTGCTCCAAAATGAAATAAAAATCTAATGTGACGTGTTTGATTTTACACAGATCCAAACATAAAGTTGCCGATGAGTTATTATTAGGATATTTCTGAAGCAAGGACTTAATTAGCTCCGTGTTCACTCATTAATCACAAGATGGACTGCATGGGAGGCAGTTTTGATTATCATCTAGAAAAACGACCCTTAATGTCACTTTCCTATTACAGAATACTGCCGTGATTTACATAACCTATGAAAAAGTGTATTACATTTTGCTGTTGGAAAAACTACGCCCATCTAGCCTTTTACAGCATCTAAAAACAGCAATAACGCACGCCCTCTACATAAATAACAAGCATGACGCACAAAAAACATTTTTGAGGTCATGCATCCCGCGACAAAGTTTTGGGGCGCTGACCATATTAATTCGTCTGTAGCCGTGACACTTGATACTAGCTCGCTTTAAGAAACACGTGGAGAGCGACAGAAAAATGATGGGGTTTGACCTATGACATCTGTAGGGGTTGACTCTTGAATATATTTATATTATTATTATTTTCTGTTAATCTTTGAACAAACGGTAAGAATAAAGTATTGCAGACTAGGCACGTGGCCTAGTGGTTCGCGTGTCGAACTGTGAATCCGAGGATTCATGGCTCGCTTCCCGTTGTCGCGAAAAATAAAACTCTCCACACTCTGTGGCCGTGGGTGAATTATAAAAAGTGATGGTTGATTCCCACTTTTCGATTAGACTGACCCAAGAGTTGGCGGAAGGTGCGGATAACTAGCTGCCTTCCATCTAGTCTATCAGTTCAAAATTGCGTAGCATTGCGCGAATTTCACAAAACAAACAATCAACTTCTCAAAGAACCTTTTCATCCTCTAAAGTGCCTGCCATTGAAAAATATACAACAGAAAAATAAAAAAATATATAAAGCATTTGCTTACATTGTGCATTGATGTTGTATCATAGAAACGAAATTTATCGAAATTGTTCCGATGTATGAAGACTTACCAATGAAGTTCTGGCTAGCAAGTTGTGTACATGGCCACAGAGGTCTTTTGAAGTGACCATAAGATATTAGACCTTCATAATATATTGTAAAGATACCATCAATACTGAAACCTTTGTTATATTTGTAATCTCATAGTTTTAACTTTTCTGAAATGTGAAAAGTGTCCCCCCGTACCGCCTTTACAAAAGGAAAGCTCTTTATGAAGATGAAGTCATTCTCGTGTGAGCTTCTGGGTCGTTTTATGTTTGGTTTAGTTTGTTGTGAATTTCGCGCAAAGCTACACGAGTGCTATCTGCGCCTCGTCCCTAATTTAGCAGTGAAAAACTAGAGGAAAGGCAACTAGTCATCACTACCCACCGTCAACTCTTGGGCTATTCTTCTACCAATGAATAGTGCGATTGACCGTAATATTATAACGCCCATACGGCTAAAAGGGTGAGCATGTATGGTAGGACAAGGATTAGAACCCGCGACCCGCAGATTGCGAGTCGAGCGTCCTAACCACCTGGCCATGCCAGGCCGTTGTTTTATATCCGTCCAGTAAAACTCTTGACCTAGTGCGTCCAGAATAGCTTTGGTCTGGAACTTGACTTTACATTTTACCATTCACGCTCTCTAAACTTTGTGGATGAGTATTATAGTTTTTATGCCGCCATTCCAACTATTGAACTGCATAAAATGTTATCAACATATTATTATTATTCGGTCAAAGTTCAAAGTTAATGAACAAATTTGTGAAACACGTGCGTTCTGACAGTTTTCAGCCTTACTTGGAAAGTACTTTAGACGAATTCAGTTTTTTCAACCCTAAAAAACTTTCACAAGAAGTGACAAGAAACAGCTTAGTTCAAATACTTTGACTTCTATAGGCTTAATTTATCTTATTTTTTACGTGATGTATAATCGGCTTGTTTGACTGTGTTAGACGGCGTGTTTTACTGAGATATGCTGTTCCCTAATTGGAGTAGTGGCGCCACAAACGTAATATATGTTACCTCTTTATTTTTCTTTTAATGAAGAGAAGCCGATAAAGGATAAACACTGAGAAGGGTATTATCAGGTAATGTGACAGTTGTTAATCAATCGTTCATGCACCAAGTAAAAACTGTGTTTTTATTACCCCTTTGAAAGAAAAAAATCATAAATCATTTCTGATCCAACTAAGCTAACATTACATAACAGGACTGAAAATCAATTTACAAATTAATAAAATGAACTCTATTTAAGTGACTTGAATATAATGTCCCGGGAAAAATCTAAATTTAAAGAAGTTTCAATGCATTGATTCACAAATTGAGTACCCTCGTTGTTAACGGCCTGGCATGGTTCAGTGGTTAGGGGGCGCTCGACTCGCTATCGCGGGGGCATTATTATGAGCGGTCAATCCCACCATTCGTTGGGAAAAGAATAGCACAAGAGTTGGCGATGGATAATGTTGACTAACTGCCTTCCCTCTAGTCTATCACTGCTAAATTTGAGATGGCTAGCGCAGTTAACCCTTGCGTAGCTTTGGGCGAAATTCGTAATAAACAAAACAAACTCTCGCTGTTAGAGATATTTTCGGCCATAAATCCAATAATATCTCAAGAGGTTCGACCAGGTGAAGAAACTTATGTTAGTTCTGAATTATGCATTAATCCAACAATGCAAAATAATCATCATAAGCGTAAAATTAATGATAAGAAATAACATTATAATTGTTTATCATTATAATTTATATCCAATAATGTCACTGAAACCAATAATATCAATGTTGATGAAATTCCAGTAGAACAAGCAACAGAAACGAACAAAAGATGAAGAAAAAACAACTAAAAATTACAAATAAAGTAACAATGGTCCATTTATACTCAGAATCATACTGACATTCTGTCATCGATTTCCTAGAAAAGGAAGTCGGGTGTGACCAAGTGGTTAGCGCGCCGAACTGTGAATGCAAGGGTCCACGTTGTCGCAAGATCATGCTACGCATTTTGGGGTCATGAATACATTATTCGATTAGAGTAACTCAAACGTTGCCATTGGGTGCTGTTGACTAGCTGATATCCCTCTAGTCTATCAGTTCAAAATTAAGCGCAGATAGTGAAGATAGCCATTTTTTACATTTGAGCGAACACCCGAAACCAACAAACTCCCAGAAAAGAACTACAGTAATATGAGTTGGTTTCCACATAGCCCGCCCAAATAATGACGGCTGACCAATGGAAACTCGACTCAACTGCCTAACAGAAAAACTTTACAAATACAACTTGAACTAGCGGGGTCATAAATTTAAATATTTTTCTACTTACATCCAAGTAGAAAAACTGGACGTTTTCTCTGATAGTGTAGTACGAGTCGTTAAGTAGAGAGTTTTTTTTTTCTTTAATACAATGGCTATCTGTGCTAGCCGTCCCTAATTTAGCAGTGTAAGACTAGAGGGAAAGCAGCTAGTCATCCCCACCCGACCGCCAACTCTTGGGCTACTCTTTTACCAACGAATAGTAGGATTGACCGTCACATTATAAACGCCCCCACGGCTGAAAGAGCGAGCATGTTTGGTGTGACAGGGATTATGGTGCACACCCAACTGATGATATACATACAGGATATGAACACAGATAAATGGATGATGCATAAAATCTTGTCACCTTGTATGAAAAAAGTGCATCAACAGTGGAAAAAATATACAAAATAATTGAAAGTGTATAGGAATGGGTGCACCAAAAAGTAAGGAAACAAGGTAGGAATGGGTATGCGGCAATAAAATCGTACAACCTCACAAAGGGGCGTGTCCATTATTCAGTCCATGTCTACTTCGTTTTTCTGAGCTCATGATGTTATACAACTTATGGATACATACAAAAGTGTGTCTATGATTCTACAGAAACCTCTTTGGATTTTTTATCTTTGTATTTTAATCCACCTATATAGCTAATGTATAAAATCCTGCTGCCTGCTCATGCAACTGCAAAATGAGGAACAAGTTGTAAAGAAGAAAAAAAACATACAAGTCATGGGTCCACATAAAAATCTCATTCTTCTGGTGTCAGACTTTAAAATATACATATTTCCTCTAATAATTCGATTTACAGAACCCTCTAGTCATTGTATGATAAGCATAACTAAGTTTGATAAGTTTAGTCCACCTAGATTATCGTATACAGGGTAGAAAGAATAAACAAAGTAGGCGTGGACCGGACGTTGGACACGTTCTCTTGTGAAGTTTTTCAGAGGAAGTTTTATTACACCATGCCTATTCCTGCATTGTTTCCTCACTTTTTGGCGCACCCATTCCTATAATTTAATTTTTTTTTTCCATTTGTTTAAATAACCTTTACTGATAATACCTTTGATTTCGCGTAGTATAAACTAACTTTAATCTTAATACTACTCACAAAGCAGGAAAAAGCGCTAAACTATAGAAATAACCACAGATACCCTCATAACCGAAGCGCTTTCACTACGTGAGCTCTAATAACCGAAGCACTTTCACCACGTGAACCTTAATAATAGAGACACTTTCACTACGTGAGCCCTAACAACTGAAACGCTTTCGCCACGTGAGCCCTAATAACCGAAGCGTTTTCACTACGTGAGCTCTAATAACCGAAGCACTTTCACCACGTGAACCTTAATAATAGAGACGCTTTCACTACGTGAGCCATAACAACTGTAACGCTTTCACCACGTGAGCTCTAATAACCGAAGCATTTTCACTACGTGAGCCCTAATAACCGAAGCACTTTCACCACGTGAACCTTAGTAATAGAGACGCTTTCACTACGTGAGCCATAACAACTGAAACGCTTTCACCACGTGAGCTCTAATAACCGAAGCATTTTCACTACGTGAGCCCTAATAACCGAAGCATTTTCACTACGTGAGCCCTAATAACCGAAGCATTTTCACTACGTGAGCACTAATAACCAAAACACTTTCGCTACTGAGCCTTAATAACCGAAGCATTTTCACTACGTGAGCACTAATAACCAAAACACTTTCGCTACTGAGCCTTAATAATAGAGACGCTTTCACTACGTAAGCTCTAATAACCGAAGCACTTATATTACGTGAGTCCTTATAACCGAAGTGATTTTGTTGTGTTATATTTATCTATGAAAATTCAACCTATTGTCTACTAGATCACGACGGTCAGTCATCAAATGTGTTTTTAACGAGTACTGTAGATTACGTTTCAAGTAATTAAAAAGCATTTCGTGTCAAACCATATTTAAAATAATGATCACTAGGTGTTGGCTTTGTTTCAACATAAAACGGTATTAACTATCTTAGTATATACAGATGAGTCGATATTAGCCAAGCTACACATGTTAACTTGCGACGTAGACGTAGTGTTTTCACCTATGCTTAGATATGACTAACTTGTTACACTAGGTTGGTACAACTAGCAAGTCTCTGTTTCCTAGCTACGTCCGTTTCTAAAAGTTTTCGTCACAGTTTTGTATTCGAAATAATCCATTTTTTTATGTTTGTAGACAACACCCTTTCGCGTTTGTTGGAACACCATAGTAACAACTGGATCAACAAACAAAAACAGCAGTTTACTTTCAGTTTTCTCTTTTTTTATTTTCGTATTATTTACTTCATCGTTTTCGAATGACATTGTCCCCCCCAGTGGAACAATGGGAAGTTAACTGACTTACAACGCTAGAATCCGGGGTTCGAATCCTCACGTTGAACACAGCAGATAAGCCCCCCTCCCGTAGCTAAGCGGTAAGTCTGTGAAATGTTGTGTACAAACCTGGTTTCGATACCCGTGGTGGGCACAGCATTGTGTAGCTTTGCGCATGACCACAAACAAACGAACAGATCGAATGGCATAATCTAACACATTCATAAGTTTAGCATAACTATTAAAAACAGACGGTGAATAAAAAACACGTAAGAATCAAATCCTGTTTGGTTTCATTCGAATCAATTTCTGGAAATCTTCTGGAGAAAGAGACCTGAATTAATCGGTTTTGTCCATGCTCATAATAAATTATACTGGCTGAAGAGTCACACCCATGCTAAATAGATATGGGAGTTGAGCTTTGGGGGTTCGGTCCTCTTTAATAACTTCTACGCCAAGCTCTATTCCTTTATCTCTAACCCTATCATCAAGTTCCCTTTACAATTTTAGGCCTCTTGTAATTTCCCCTTTTTTTGACCAAGACTCAAACGATGAAAAAATTCAACACATAAATCATGTCGAAATATGATATTTCAGATTATAGAGATTTAACAAAGCAAAAAGAAATTAAGTATCATTTAAATCACCTGTTTCTTCAAGTTCTATTTCAAATGTTTTATTCGTTCAAACAGTGACGTCATTTCTAGCTTATTTTTCTAATATGTTACCCATTTAGTTTTAGTTTAGTTTATTGGTGTTGTTGTTGTGTGTATTTAAGCACAAGGCTATACAATGAGCTATCCGTGCTCTGTCCACCACGGGTATCGAAACCCACTTACTAGCGTTGCAAGTCCGCAGAGATACCGCTGTGCCAGTTTAGTTTAGAGGATGGGACAGCGGAGATGAGACCAATAGGACACTTGTTGTCCATAAATATTATGTTATGCTATATTATTTTGCATTTTCAGCCTGAATTAAGAGTGGGTGAAGGACATTTTAGCACAACTCAGCCACTAGTTTCTTTTTTTGGTGCATGACGTGTCTTTGAGTTGGCGGTGGATACTGTGGACTAGTTACCTTCCGTCTAGTCTATCGGTTCAAAAATAGGAAAATGGTTAGGGTGTAGCTTACGAGAAAATTTTAAAACAAACGTAACTACTTTAGCGGAAAGCTTCATAATCGCCTATCTGGTTGTGTCCGCTACAGGGGATCGAACCCTGAATTTTAGTGTTATAAATCGTCACGTTTATGACTGCAGTACAACCATGTTAAAACTGTCATGAAATGAGAAGAAACATCTAAACTACTGACGTGATATTTCGACAAGGTTTGGTTAGGTTAGGTTTGTTGTTTTGAATTTCGCGCAAAGCTACACGAGGGCTAGCCGTCCCTAATTTACCAGTGATAAACCAGAAGGAAAGCAGCTAATCAACACCACCCATCGCCAACACTTGGGCTACTCTTTTGCCAACGAATAGTGTAATTGACCGTCACATTATAACGCCCCATGGCTGAAAGGATGAGCATGATCGGTAACGGAGATTCGAACCCGCTGCTCTCAGATTGTGAGTCGAGCGCCCTAACCACCAGTCCATGCTGGGCCCGATATTTCGACAAAAACGGAAAAGTATCATTGTTCTGAAGTGGACCGAGACGCTAATCATAATGGTTTTACTTCGTCACTTGTACTATACAAGCTTGGAATACCTTGCTAAAAATATCACTAGTCCATTATGTTGCTTCATCAAAAAAAGATGCTTTTTCTTACTTTCCTGTATTCATGAGAGTGCTTGTGGGTGGGCGTAAAACTCTAATAGAACAGGCAAGATAGATACCACATGCAGCAAACAGTACAGTAAAAGAGAGAAAAAAAACTACTAACTGTAAACGCCACAAGTGTGTAGCTTTGCGCGAAATTCAAAAACAAACAAACAAACTAAAAGGGTGAGCATGTTCGGTGACGTCTTATAAATTCCTTACAAAAGAGCGTAGCTTGTCTTCAAGCCTAGATAGTGAAGCTTGTCTCATGGCTCACCCTACGTTGGCATACCCCATACTACTCACAGTTTCCAGGTCTTGTCATACAGTGCTGTAGATCGAGAAGACACACACCCCACTTCACTGTTTTATTTTACCACATCTACTTAGTGTACAGAGTGAGCTAGCGGATGTATGTATTTTAAAATGGCGTTCCTGTTCAAGGTATTACCTGATGTGCGTCAAATAGCTCTTCTTTTGGGTGATGTTTAGTAAGAAAACCACATGGTCCCTGTGCTATTGTTCTATTTGATGTACTTATAACTATGGTAAGTCTGTTTGTTACACAGCTAGAAGCTTTCAACAATGTCAGTCAGTCAGTGAGATGGAGAAATTTATGGTTTTGTGAATTTTTTGTATCTGC
>NW_013668414.1:38137-39836 GCF_000517525.1 Limulus polyphemus | reverse complement strand
CTAAATTAGGGACGGCTAGCGCAGATAGCCCTCGTGTAGCTTTGCGCGAAATTAAAAAAAAACAAAAACAAACAAAACAAACTTTCTTTATCACATTTACTAATAACTATATTATCATTGTTGTTAAACATTTTTAGTGCTAACAAATCTTTCTTGCTTACATTTAATTAGTGTTGTAGTAATGTAAAAAGTTAAAGTTTTGATATTACGACAAGATTCTCCAGATTTAGACCATACTGGTTAAACTGATAATAACTATAGAAATCACTCGAAGTGTGGAAAATAATCATTAATTTTAACTACGCGCCCTACTTCTTAAAGTTTATCAGCATTTAAGGCTGAGATAGCGGTCACCGATATTGAATGTAAGTTGGGAGGTGGAGGCATGACGTCATTAATTATAAAAACAATTTCCCAGTGACCATCAGTTTGTTTGTACTTAAACACAAAATTACACAATGGGCTATCTGTGCTGTGCCCACCACGGGTGTCTAAACCCGGTTTTTTAGCCTTATAAGCCCGCAGACTTATCGCTATGACACTAAGAGTCATGACCAGCAGAGGGCGATGTTTCACGTTATTCGGTAATCTTGACAGCTATGTTTGATTACATTTGATCGTTTACAAAGATATAATCGTATGTTTGAAATATATTTAAAAGGTCTTTAAAAGTGGGAGAAAAGATGCATATACCGTTCTCCACTGCTAAAGGTGCAGAGGACCAGTCCCCCTCATGATTGCCATCGCTATGGCTGGAATACACTTTAAAATGAGGATGTCAGCAATATTTCTTTAGATATAAAGTTCGCATTTCTTCATTGAAAATATCAAGTTTAATTCACCAGTTTACGTGCCTATGTTGTAAGGAAGGTTACATCTGTTTTTACATAAAGAGCACTGACACAAGTGAAAGAACTTACACGTTTAATAAGAAAGCCGAATAAATCAAACATATTGGAACACACCCTAACTGAGTGTGACGTGTCGTCTATTCAAATAATTTCAAGATCTTAACAAGGGCTAATGGTGAACAAAGCTTCGTATAAAAGAGAACTCACTCGTTCATAAGTTGAGGTCGAAAATTAACTAGGTTAGTTCAACTAATTGCCGGTTGTTTTAAAGGAACTATTTGTACGTTTTTTCTAAGGCAAAAAATAATAATTTTAATCAAAATATTAATATGGTTACTATATCGTAATATATATATATATACGTATATGTATACTTTAATTGATACTTATAGTTTATCAGAAGCAAGTTAAGATTCTAGCCTAGTTCCGTTTTACGCTAAGATGTGGGAAGTGTCCTTTTTAACTTTTTTTTTTCATTTTACAGGATATTTGCTCAAAGAAATTGATATTGGAATAAACAATTTCAACGAGTGAAGTCCACATTTTATACCATCGAATTTTGTATAAAAAGTACCATAAAACTTTCTGATAAACTTATAACCTAGGAGTGATACATTACTTCACCTCTAGCCTGAATCGATTTGTTAGGACTCAGTGACGGATTCAAGATGGAGGAAAAGGGCCTCTAGTGAAGGCAACTGCTGGTAGGGTCTAGTTGTAAATCCTCCAAAGTTCTGAGGAGATTGAGGCAAATGAACACGAATGAGAAAGTGTAAACACAATAGGCGTGGGGAAAATAGAAGATAACAGTAACCATAATAGGGGAGTTAAGAGGTGAAAGATGAGAG
>NW_013668414.1:34408-37251 GCF_000517525.1 Limulus polyphemus | reverse complement strand
TGAGGAGATTGAGGCAAATGAACACGAATAGAGAAAGTGTAAACACAATAGGCGCGAGGAAAATAGTAGATCACAGTAACCATAATACAGTGACGCAATAGGGGCGTTAAGTGGTGCAAGATGACAGTGGTAGTTATCGGTATTATAGTAAGAATGGTACTTGTTAGTTGACAAGAGGACTTCTCTGAGGTACAGAAACTATTATATAGCAACGGTTATAAAATTACGTTAGTATCTAATATGAAGTTTGAAACAGTACTATACTAATACTATGTCTTAATTGACCACAACTCATAAATTATCTTTTGACGTCACGTTCATAATATTTTTTTATATAAAAATACACACACAGGAGCCACGAACAACAAGTAATCTAAACTAAATGATGAATTAATGGAACAAAACATTATCACAGAAAATATAAAAGAATAGTAAATATGGCCAAGACATGGTTGTAAGTGTTTCATCGACCTCTTTACTGTCAAGATATCATTTCTGTATGCTAGTTGTCATTGTCTTGCTGGAAGGTAAATCTACGACCGATGTGTCATGTTCCTGAAGGGTCAAAATCTGCTACATTCAACACTAGTCAGGGGACCATTATTTTGATGTAGATTATCGAAGCCTTTGGTTGAGATTCAGTCCCAGACTTCTACTGATCCCCACCATACTTCACTATAAATGTTGAACGTAAATACCGTACCATTTGCTTCTTCGCCATCGAAAAATTGTCATTGATTGTTGCCAGCCATTTTAACTGGGATTCATCTGTAAAGAGCACACATTTATCCAGCTTTTCTCGTTAGGCTGTTTGTGATCTGGTGACCATTTTAAACCCTTTGGCTTAGTTACCTCTTATCAGTAGTGGTTTCTGAGCAGGTAAAAGTCCATTGTTCTTCATGCTAATGTGTATTTTACTGTTCACTAGGTAACATTCACACCTGTATGTATAGTATGGTCCATGGCAATATCTGTACTCAACTGTCGTCTGTCTTCTACAGAACATCACGCCCACCGAGAGAGCAGGAAAGCTGGTGAAATTTTCTAGGGACCCAAGTCCCCAAAGAGGGCCCTCAAGAAGTAAAAAAAATGTTTGGTCAATCAACGCCGAACATTCACAATTATTTAAAATCAATTAACTGCTGTTCAGCTCATCGCATTTTCTGCACAATCCAAGACACCATTGCAGAAGGAAAGGATCATTTAACAAATTAACTTATATTACAGAATATCTGCATTCCACGTTTCTGCCCCCCAGTGGCACAGCGGTATGTCTTCGGACTTGCAACGCTAGAATTCGGGTTTCGATACCCGTGGTGGGCAGAGCACAGATAGCCCATTGTGTAGCTTTGTGCTTTATTACAAACAAACAAACAATCCACGTCTCATAGATCTGGGAACACCAACTTTAAAAGTCGCTCAACTCGTACTCTCAACTTTGTCTATAATTAATAACTTTTGCTAGAAAGAATGATGATAAAGTGAACTTTTAACTGGCACAATTGATTCATGGCACTGGCAACTAGAATCGGGTCCTGCCTGTGCCAGTGCCTAGCGACGCCTCTGGGTAGAGCCCTCAAATTTCTCACAACCAGCACCATGATAGAGCTGGAAGCCATAAAGTAAGCTCTCTTCTGGTTGCTGAAAGCAACAAACCAGAAGTAGGCAGTGGCCCTAACATAATATCACAACCAGTACTGCTTACAATTTGAAGTGGTTGGTCCCCAGATGGATGGCAGAAAACAAAACAACAACAACATGGTAAGACAATCACCTGATGTATGTGCCAGGCCACGCAATGGTAGAGCTAAATGAAGAAGCTGACGAACTCAAGTCCGACACAACTCTTCTAGCAGGATGTCTACATCCTCTGCATTAGTAAGACGTAAATGACAACCATAGTAGGTCTTCATCGACATTTAGATAGAATAAAGCAGCTGGAAAACAATGTATCGTATAATGTAGTTAATAAAAACAAAAGATGAGGAATAAACACAACATACAGCCAGAAGGCCACGGGTAAGATCAGTAAAGAAACCAATCTTCACCAGCCAGTCTTCACATGTAGCCTCTGAGATTGTTACCTAGTGTTTAACTCAACATGCAATCTATTGTCTGGGAAACTTTGACAGAAGAGACACCTAACTCAGCTTTTCCTACTTGCTCCTGTTTAGGCTGTGTGGGTTTTTAATGTGATTTTCATATTTTACAGAAATGTTCTGCATTTTTGTACAACTTGATATGGGGGGGGGGGGACGGAAGATCCGATAATGAACTTTTATAATAAACATAAACCATATTGTATCAAAGGTGAAGAACGATATTTACTGAAAGAATAAAACACAGTCTTGTTAAATAGAAAAATATAATTTGAGATAACAGTAGCGTAAAGGTTTCGTAGAAATCGTATCGAAAAAAGTGTTTTTATTATATCCATTTCAGTGTTGTCATATACACTATCGCCCTCTATGGATAGCCCCAAAAAATATCATTTTATTTTTGAATTAATATTGTTGTTGTTTTCAGTGCAATCATACACATTAAGTTAACTGCGCTTTATCCACCGCTGGTAACGAACCCCTGATTTTGCGTTCTAAGTCTGTAAACTGACCGCTGACTTACAGGAGAGGGGGTTGAATTAATTTACATTCATCAATGACATTCCTCACAAATAATATTTTAATAACTGTTCGTTCTCTTTACTTATTAAATAAAAATATCATATATCTACTTATTATATAATATATACACTACCGGCACTTGTGTTTAAAATTTTTTGCTAAAATTATAATAAATAATTAATTAAAAACAACGTTTTATATTTCCACTTTAAAACAAAAGTT
>NW_013668414.1:31178-33408 GCF_000517525.1 Limulus polyphemus | reverse complement strand
GACCCTCAGATTGCGAGTCGAGCGCCGTAACCACCTGGCCATGAAATAGAATGCACTATTAAAATTCAAGAGGTTCATTTGTTTTGTTTTATCAAAAGGTATCTCTCATAGCCTAGAGTTATTTAAAATAATTTGTCATAAAAAAATCAAAATTAAACTTCCAACATAAGGACGACCCCCTAGCGGGTCATCAGTAGGTCTGAAGACTTATAATCTAAATACCAGGGCTCGATACCCGTGCTGGGCACAGCACAGAGAGCTCATTGAGTTTCTTTGTGTTTGCCAACAAATAAACAAACCTAAGGGCTTAACCTGGAGAACTAGGATGAAGCAATTACTATTTTTTATTCAAAATTCTTGCACCACTGCAAGCGATACTTTAACTGTATTTACTGTTGAACACTGCAATTAATTTTGATCGTTGCAGGCCTTTTTTCTGATTTATCTCACCTGCTACATAACTATTCCTTTGATTAATTGAAGTTTGTCTTCACTTTGAACTTGATAAACCATACTCCAACCAACAGTCTGGATCTTCATTAGAAGTTCATGTTTGTTTGGTTGTGTTAAACACAAAGCTGCATAATGGGCTATATTTGATGTATCCACGCTAGTATTCAATCCCGATTTTTATAGTTATCATTTTGTGTATTTTTGCGCTAAAAACGTTATTAGAATTATGTTACTTGTATTCTAATTCATAGTGTTACGACAGCGGGGGTCACGTGACGCTAGTAACACGTCATATTCTCGAACGTTCACGTCCCTTCCTGAAGTCTCGAGAGGTTACTAGATATACGATATTCTTGTATATATAAGCCGCCAAGAAGTGACGTCAACAATGTAATGTAATATGTAACTGAGCTGCAGGCAGAGATAGATACGGACAGTTAAGTCGAGTACGTGAGACGTTCGTTGTGAATTATATCGTTAGTTATAGCGCGACTGTAGAAATTAAGTGTATTACAAAGTTGTATTCAGAAAGAATAAACCAGTTTTATTTAAGAAAGAACTTGTATCGCTAAAGTTTCTTCGGAAAAAAAAACATATACGGAAAATTAACTAACGACCAGAGACGTAACAAATTGGTGTCAGAAGTTAGATAAAAAAAATGGAAACGAGAAGTGGCAAATCAAACTACAGCTTAGCAGATTTGATGGCAGCAATACAAGAGCAGCAAAAGAAACAAGAAGAGAGATTACAGCAGTTGTTGGAGGAAAAAGAAATGAAACGAGAAGAGAGATTACAGCAGTGGCAACTAGAACAAGAAAGTCTCCAACAGTTGCAGGAAAGACAGCAGTAACTACAGGAAAGTCAACAACAGTGGCAAGAAGTACAAATGGAAAACATTAGTAAATTTAAAAACGAATTAGATACATTAAAGGGTGATTTATTGTCTTTTACACAAGGAGGATGCATTAACCATTGACTTAATCAGCCCCAGACCCCGCAGCTAAACCCTAATGCAGACATCGTCAGTCCTGTTAGAAGTCACATCCCAGATATGAATGTCAGCAATAGAGGTGAACCAGTACGAAGGAAGCCACAGGTATTCGATGGGAAGGAACCGTGGGAAGCATATAGAGCACAATTTGAGCTCCTGGCAGAGACGAATGGATGGACAGAGGAGCAGAAAGCAGTATATCTGGCAACGAGCTTGAAAGGATAACCACTGGAAATACTTGGACAGTTGTCAGCAGACGACAGACACAACTATAGAGCACTGGTAGCGGCTCTAGAACTCAGATACAGAACCCAAAATCAGTCTGAAGTCTACAGGGCTAGGTTTAGGACTAGAGTCCGTGCTAAAGGGGAGAGCCTGCAACAGCTGGCACAAGACTTGGAAAGAATGGCACACAAGGCCTACCCAACTGCACCACCCGATCTCCTCAAGTTGTTGCTGAGAGATCAGTTTGTAGACGCCTTGGACAGTCCACAACTTAAGATACAAGTGAAGCAAGCACACCCCTCAACCATGCAGGATGCAATGGCCAGAGCTCTTGAATTTGAACCATACGTTAAGTCCAGCACAGAGGTACCAAGGTCGGTACAGTCATTAGGATTCAAGGCTAGAAAAGGTCAGCTTTCAGAGAAGTTTGAGGGACTTTGCTGGCACTGTAACAAACCTGGGCACAAGAGAGCTCAATGCTGGAAACCTCAACACAGGGTAGACGATACAGCAGGAAAGGCTGCTACCCAGAAAGGCTGTTGGAACTGTGGGGAGCAAGGA
>NW_013668414.1:28931-30341 GCF_000517525.1 Limulus polyphemus | reverse complement strand
GGGAACTTCAGATGCTAGTGGATCTGTTAACAGGACGCCCACGTTATGAAGAGTTGTCTGAGAATGTGTCAGTGTTCGTAAAAGTGTTATCTGAAAGGATGGATGATATTCATCATCAAGTGCATTCAAACTTAAAAACGTCTTCTGATTCGATGAAGTTATGTTATGATAAGAGATCTACTGAAGTCAGCTTTGTACCAGGAGACAAGGTGTGGTTGTATAATCCCAGGAAGACCAAAGGGAAGTCTCCTAAGTTGTCTTCTTCATGGGAAGGCCCATATGACATAGTGGATCGTCTCTCAGACGTGACTTGCCAGATAAAATGTGGTCAGCAAGGTAAGCCAAAGGTGGTGCATGCCAACAGGCTTTGGCATTATCACGGTCCAAGACATTTCAATTGGGACGAAGTGAACAACGGAACAAATGACTCTGCTGAAGACGTGTCACTTGAAAAAGTCACTGTCGAAGAAGGAACTCTACTCGGTTTGAGAAGGGAAACAGCGAAGCCCTTGATGAAGTTACTACCACTGATGTGACTGTTACCAATGATAGGACGTTTCCTGATGAAGCAGAAGCCAACGAGACAGAGATCAGTACAGAAGAAGATACGTCCCGTAAAATTAAGATACTTTGTTGAATTTTAATTTTGTGTTTGTAAATTCTGTACATTTAATCAAGTTATTGTTAATTATGTATTGGTTTAATGTAAGTGGCTATTGTTCGGGACGAACAATACTAAGGAAGGGGCAATGTTACGACAGCGGGGCTCACGTGACGCTAGTAACACGTCATATTCTCGAATGTTCACGTCCCTTCCTGAAGTCTCGAGAGGTAACTAGATATGCGGTATTCTTGTAGATATAAGCTGCTAAGAAGTGACGGCAACAATGTAATGTAATGTGTAACTGAGCTGCAGGCAGAGATAGATATGGACAGGTGAGTCGAGCACGTGAGATGTTCGTTGTGAATTATAGCGTTTGTTATAGCGTGACTGTGGAAATTAAGTGTATTGCAAAGTTGTATTCAGAAAGAATAAACCAGTTTTATTTAAGAAAGGACTTGTAACTAACGACCAGAGACGTAACAATATTAATGACTGTAGACTCATCATATTACATTGAAAACGTCTGAAAAAGTTTGAAAGCGAACTTGGACTCTAAAAAATAAAGAAAAGATCTAAAAGTACCAGTTCTCAATAAAACACCTAAGTTATAAAAACAAATTGTAATTTTATTTAAAAAGTAACCGAATAACTTTATTAGTTATGTGATTGTACATAATTTGTTCTGCCAATTCTTATTTTTTACTTTAACTTACCCACGAACTGGTCGTTTTTTTATATATACAAAAATTCTATAACTCAGTCTCTTTCTAATAATGGCTGGAGACGGCTTAAATGGGTAATGAAGA
>NW_013668414.1:19168-28921 GCF_000517525.1 Limulus polyphemus | reverse complement strand
CCTATTTATTTCAGAAAATTCTTTGTTATTCTCATTGAATATTTTTGACTGAAATATTTTAATTCCCATTTCAATAACTTTTTATGTATTTTTAATTCTATGTTGTTATAATTGCTAGAAAATCTAAACAGCTATTTGATCATATAATTTACATTTTTTTAATCTGGGGAATGTAACCAGCATAATTTTATAGAGGACACTTTATCTTAACGCATGCTCTATTTGTAATGTACACGTCTACTAATAAAGAATGTAAGTGTTAAGCCTCGCGTGTGTTATTGAGGTAAACTACGTTGTCGGTTTTCATTAAGAAGCAGTTAACCTTCGACTTTGGAAATAACTTTGTTATTTCTACAACGTATTTTTTATTTTAATTTGAACAACAGTAAAGAAATGGGTAAGTAAATGTACATTTAATTCCAAAACTTAAATTTAAGTAGACTTTGGACGTTAATTTCAGATCTTTCCGTGAGCCAACCGTAACCCTTTCAATGTTTCATTGTTCAAGTTCAACAACACGAAGTGAACTTTGAACTTGAAGTTAGTTTCCGTCGATCAGTTTAGTGTAACGTTAGTCACACAGCCCACTGGCGTGATTTTTTTTTTTTTGTATTCATTTAATGATTTATCTAATCTAATGTACTGTATAGTGTATATGCCATCTCTGGATTAAGGCATTTTGAGAAAACTGGTACTGGAAAGCTTTATCAATATCATCAGTTTATGATTGGGGAAAATGATGTCAGTCACACTCACAGAAAGAAAAAAGTAACAACTAATGCCCCACTGTGTTATGTGTTAATACTGTTAAGAAATTAGATTTGCCTCGACTGTTGAGTTAAACAAGTGGGACTGCTAACACTCGTTACCATCTAATGACGTTTTAAATTTAATTTAAAGTGTAAGACTGTATTGTGCAAATTAAACTTAATTGTTGGTTTTATACTTCAAAATTCTTTTCTGTTACTTATTTTTATTTTTATCTACTTTGTCTATTTCATAAGTAATATATTTTTTAAGTAGTTACAGCTAGTTTTAAGGTAATTATTTTGGTAAAGGCTTAGGAAAACTGCAGTGGATATTTAATTTTGAGTTTCACCAGTGATTTGCTTGTCTGCTTAAAATGGCATATTCTGCAAACGTTTATATTAGCAAACTAGTATGAACAATTTGCTCAGAAAATTTTATGTCTACAGCAACAATGATTTAATTAAAATTTTTACATACCTAATTTTCTAATAATTGTAATACAAATTTACTCCCATAAATCATGACTAAATATTCAATCTACCAATTGACTTAAACCATATTAACTCCCAACAAAACATTACCAATCCACCATTATTGAAAGTCTCAAAGTAAACATAAAAATTTTGTGATTATGTATGGTTTTGACATTTCATTGTCATCACTTTCATGGAACTGACACCAGACTAAGTAATTTTACTGTCTCACCTGTTGTGTTGTATGATGCTGAGTTTACACTTCTACCAAGATTCTTATTATTATATGCTAGAATTTTAAGAAACGAGACTGATGAGTTTAAAGCTCTTGTTGAAATAGAATTAAGATATGGGAATTGCTGAGATTGTGTTGGATTTAGACAATTTTGATTATAGAAATTTATTTAAAATATAAGGCTGTAAGTTGTGTAACAGAGTTAGAGTATTTAAAAAAAGGGGAGGTGTAGCTTTATTTATATGTGAGGCATGAACTTTAGCTGAGGATATTAAAAGAGGATAACAAGAGAGTTAAGTCAATATGGGTCTCTGTTAGTAGATATAGAGGTAAAAGACTTAATTGAAATCTATTTTAGACCACCTGGTCAGACTGATAAAAAACTATGTAATCAGATCAAGAATGCATCAGCTAATGAGGATTTAATCATGGCAGATTTTAATTTTAAGAACATTGAGTGGGAGACTGTAGTGTCAAATAGTGGCCCAAAGCTGTACAAGCTTGAAATAAAAGAAACAGCTTGTGATGCTAAAATTTAGTTATGATACCCCCCTTCCCTTCCCCCTCCAGATAGCCTGTTATGTATCTTTGTGCTTAAGGACAAACATAATGACAATTATTTGGATAGTTGGAATAATTAAAAATAATTATAGGTATAATCAGAACAACTAATTTCAATTACTTTAATAGTTTACGTGGCACCAATCAGTTTAATCGATGCTCATGGGTAATTAAATTTCCCAGCTCTACAGAAGACTAAGCTGGATAATGTTTTGTTTTTGTTTTTAGGGGAAATGACCGGCATTGTTCAGATAATTATAGGTCAGTTAGTCTTACTTTTTAATTGTAAAAGTCTTAGATTGACTGATTAAAGATGCTTTGCAAAGCAACCTAACAAAGTTTACATTTTTCTTGAATAACTAATATGATTTCACTTGAGGGAAAATTTTGTCTTAAAAACATTATGGCCTTAGAAGCTGTCAGTGCTGTTATGTTTATGATGGTAAGGTTTGGATTTGGTATATTGGGATTTTTGTAAGGCTTTAGACAAAATGACCCATAAAAGACATAATTATCTGTGGTTGTGGGAAACAAGTAGTTCATTGGATTAAGGGTTGTAATAAATGGATTTCAGTCAAATTGGATTGTAACTGGAAGTAGAGTATGGTTGTGCTGGAATCCTTAATCTCTGACTTATATTAGTGATATTGGTAAGTGAATGGTCGATAGATTGGACAAGGTTGATGATGTTTTGGGTTTGTTTATGAAGAGAGTGCTGTTATTTAGGGGGAAAAAAGAAGGATTTGGATCACTTGGGCAGATAACATTTAATTATGCTAAATGCAAGATAGGGCATGTGAAATACCTTAATTTAAACTAAAATTACAACCTTGTTCAAAATTCACTCAATGGTGTTAGGGAAGAAAATGATTTGTTTTGATTGATTATGTTTCTTAAGCCTTCCAAACAGTGTGTTGTTGCCAGTGGGAAAACAAGTAGGACTTTGTATTGTATCTACAGGAATATTGAATATTAGTTAAAGGAGGTAGTCATTTCTTTGTAAAGATCCCTAGTTAGGCCTCATTTGTAGTATTGTTTCAGGTGTTAGAAGGACATTGAATTGTTGAAAAGGGTTCAAGGGAGGGCCACTGGGGTGGTTCTTGAAATGGAGAAACTGCTATATGAGGATTGAGGATAGATTAAAGCCCTTGAAATTATTTTATCTTATGAAACCAAGTGTTAAAGTGGATCTGAATTACGTATTCAAAATTATTAAGTGAATAGGTAGGATTGATGCATCTTCATAACTAATAGTAAAGTGTAGGACTAGGAAATGTAGGATAGAAGTTGTCTATAAATTAGGCAATTTTATTGTTTGAAAAGGATGGCCAGCCTTTGAAATAGGTTGCCTTCAGACATGGTAGATGCAATGGGAAAGTTCAAGAGCAGCCCTTGATATCATCTGTAGCATTTTATGAAAAATGTCAAAATAAATTCCATCATAAGAAAAAATCCTTAATTGTTTTTCCTGTAAATAGCATCAAATATTAAGATTTTATATAAAAATCAAATCACTGATAAATAACTAACATTTAATATACAATAACCTCACATTGCCTAATTTGAAATTTCAGTCTGGATTGAATTTAGTGTGTTGCTGTAAAAAACAAGGATAATGTAAAGTTTGCAAAAGTTCGTACTATAGTTTTGAGTTTTTAGGATTATCTATCAAAATGTTTCTGAGTGATTCTGTAAAGCTTTGTCCTCATGGGTGAATTATATACTAAAACGATTGATAATTCTTTGGCTAGAAGCTATTATGCTTCATTACTTTCATTAATAAAATATATTTGTTCAAAATGTGATTCAAAACCAGAACTAATGCACACAATATCAAACAATAAGTAGTTTTAATATTGGAAAGGACATTGAAGTTTTTCTTTAAATTTACAGTAGTTTGAAATATTGTAGCTACTATTTTGTAGAGGGCAAGTAGAAAAGATAAGTTCAATTGTATATTATTTAAAAAATGATAAATATTTATGTTTGAAAATAGTTATTCTGACTGTTTCACCATATTTTATCAGCATTAAACAATACAAGTTTCATTTTAAATTTAATTTTGACTTTCCAGGGAAATTTAATATTGTAGGGGTGGAACATGACAAAGCTGATACCTAGTGGAAGTTTGTTACCTCAATGAGAACTCTCTTTTACCCTTCTATTGTATTAAATGTATACAAGCAGAAACCTGCAAAATGTTTGTGGTAAAATAAACCTCTTTATTGCAACAGTACTTCTTTAAATACAGGATTTATAGAATAATACAAAATAATTTTAATCACAGACACAGAAATCTACAAGTCCACTTGTCTTAGATTTAACAATTGTTAAGCCTTTATTAAGCATGGCCTATATTTGATAATGAGAAGATAATATTGTAACTTGTATGTTTTTTGCTTTAATTAGGGCTAAACTTTACCATACATAATACTATCAATAAATTAACTTGTTATTCTACGACTTAACATTAGACCTTTTTAAACATTTTCATAAACTTTTAATATGTTTCAGAGGTTTTGCTAGCTACTTAAAATATTCTGGACTCAGGCCCATAGGTGCAATAATCTTTGGTATTTCAATGTGATTTTTCACTATCTGGAGATTCTGGGCACTGTCAATTAAAATTGGGGCATGGGCCTCATGTACCAGACCTTGGCGATGCCTCTGTGTTAATGTACAAAATGTCTACTAAAGTATATTTACATCCATTGATATGGTGCACTCATTTTCAGGACAGACAGAAACTAAGTATTATTATAATAGTTTATTGTATTGTTATGATCAGTGTGCTTATAGTAATTTTTTTTTTTGCCATGGACTTTGTTTTAATTTCAAGGACTGAAGAGAAAGCTTGATTGATATTTAAAAAAACTAGGTCAGGATATAGGGTGTTTGGTGAAATGAATGGGACAACCATGAAGGACCAGAAGGCCTTGTTTATGAAATGTTACATTTTTATTCAAATCTTCTATACTTGACAAAACCAGGAAAATTAAAATTGTATACTGTATAATTGTTTTTTAACTATATTTTTATTTATTTCTTAAAGTAATGTAGGTATTTGATGTTCTGTAATGGCTGATCTAATTGAAAATTAACAAGACTGCTTTCAGATTCTTTTCATGTAGAATTCTGAGACAAAGTTCAGGCAGTCTCACTGTAGACAAGTTTTATTTTTCCAGCAGAACATTTAAATATGTGGAACAAATTGACATCTAGAAATTGGTAGAGGCTGTAAACTTTATAAGAATTGATGAATATTTGGGGATCAGTGGAGGTTGGGATGTCCCATGATTTATATGTTAAGTTGAATAATGAGTAACCAATTTTTCTTAATTCCCTTTTATATACATCTTCACCAAAATCCAAAGCATGTGGCCTAAATCTGTGAAGTAAAATTTTTGTAATTTATTTCAGAACAGGTAAAAATGTTTATATTTTTCAATAAAACATAAAATTATAGTATTGCATTGGTATATATATATATAAACTGTGCAATTCTTATGGTTTAAAAAACGAACCCATCATACATGTATGGCTTGAAGCCTAAAAGGTAAATGTCAGGAGTTCAGACTTTCATTTATTCCTCTTTGTTGTGGTGCTTTTTTTGAGTTCCAGTGATCAATGATGATCACTTTAGAACATAGGATACATTTATGTAACATTCAGAAATTTCAAACTCTTATTCTATGATATTTCTTGAATAGCCATAGGAGGTACACTATTTCAGTTGTTAAACAATCAGTACATCACTGTTAGTAAAGACTTTAGTTATACATACAAGCACTGTATGATTTATTGAAATATTTTGTTTTTGTTTAAAAGTAAGAAAGTGTTCGGTTGATAACTAGACATTATGAATATTTTAGACAAATCAGTGACTGGAATCAAATGATCCCTATCACAATCTCTAGCTTGCTGTTGGGTGTTCTGAAACTATAAGAATATAAAGTCTTGTACGGTAATCTAAAACATTAAAATTTGTATTTGAATTCATATTCAAATAATAGTAATGTTTACTTTAAAAAAAAGTCTTGGGCAGTGAGTAAGATCTAATGTTTTGAAGTTTGCTTTTCATGTTCTTGGTTGATAACAAACAATAGATGTTAAAAAAGGCAACAGAACACAGAATCTCATATTGTATACATTACAATGTGAATATGTTCATATATACAGCTATCATAATTTTTCTTATTAAATGCTATTTTTCGTGAATTATTGATGCCTTTTTTTTAATCTTGTAGGTGGTCTTCTAAGCTATTTCAAAAGTTTGTTAGGCAGTCGTGAAATGAGAATTCTGATCCTTGGTCTCGATGGAGCAGGGAAAACTACTATATTATATCGACTGCAAGTTGGAGAAGTTGTAACAACAATACCGAGTAAGCAAAAGCATTTTATAAAGAAGAGCTTAAATATGATTGGTTAGTTATCTTTCTGATGGAATTTTGAGTTTTATGAGGTCCAACACAGATAAGAGTTGGTTTGACAACAAGGTTGCTGGGTTTGAGACTATGCTGCTGAACATGCTATGCTTTTCAGCTGTGGGAGTTATAAAGATTGCAGTCAGTTACAAAAAACTGGTGCTGCTTAGCTGACTGTGTTCAGTTCGGCCAAAAAGTTCATAATTATGGATTGTTTTATATAAAACCTAAAAATATGTTCCAATTTTATTGTGTAATTTTTCAAGATTATTACATCTTATTTACTGATAAATATTTTATTCTGAGCATTGAGTTTTCTGTGATGTGGTTTTTAATAGTTTTATGATATTTAAAGCTACTTTCTATTAGAAATTAACAGCTTTTGTCCAGTTTCCTGGTTAGTTCTTTTGCCTCGTTCCTGAATATTAAGTTCTTGATATGCACGTTATCAATTTGTTTTAACCTCAAAATTACCAGTCTTAAAAATGTATAAATATATGTATGCAGTTACAGTTTTATGTATTTTTTTCTTTCAGCCATTGGATTTAATGTAGAACAAGTAACATACAAAAACCTTAAGTTTCAAGTGTGGGATCTTGGAGGACAGACTAGCATTAGGTAGGAAACTTTCTTAAACCATTTGATACATAGATTTCTCTTGACAAATAAGTTAATAAATATGCATGTTTTTATCAGGTGATGTTGTTCATTCAAGTGGTTCAAGGTTACATAAAGGTCAGGTGTCGATCATGTACGAGTGGTGTACTTGATGAAGTTAGAGTAAATGTAAGAAAATATAATTATAGATAAAATATAGCAAAATAATGAGTTTTATTGAATTCACCTCAGACTAATTAGATAAAATATAGCAAATCATGAGTTTTATTGAATTCGCCTCAGACTAATTAGATAAAATATAGCAAATCATGAGTTTTATTGAATTCGCCTCAGACTAATTAGATAAAATATAGCAAATCATGAGTTTTATTGAATTCACCTCGGATTAATTACATAAAATATAGCAAATCATGAGTTTTATTGAATTCACCTCAGACTAATTAGATAAAATATAGCAAGTAGTGAGTTTTATTGAATCCACCTTAAAAACTCAAATCTTTTTAACTTAATCATGTCTGAAATATAATTGATTTTATTAGTCTGATCATAAAAAAAAAAATATTCAAAGTTTTTTTTTTTACGTGAAATATTTATTTACCATTTTGTCAAAATATGAAGTATAATGTTCTTAACTTCTTTTATTTTGTCCAAAAAACAAACAACTGAGGCTTGAACTGAATGTTTAAGAACTGAGACAGGGTTTGTGCAATCCCAGAAACTCTTAGAACTTTGGATAAATATTGAAAAGTCATGGGAAATAGTGACTCAGTATTTTTCTGGGCCAGTTTAAATATTTTTCTTATCTAACTTTAATTTGCCACAGCTGCCATTCATGAAACTCGGTTACTGCATAGAGAGCTTTGGGAAATCCCTGATCTAATTACGACCTTGCAGTTACTTGAGTTTGCTGTTAACTCATGCACAGAATGTTTCTTTAGTCATAACAGATTGAGGGGTATGCAAATGACAATATTAGTATTACATGATTGAGTCCATCTATATTCACTGCATAAAAAAATGCCTGAACAATGCAAATTCCAGGATGTGTAACTTGAGAATGACATGTATATTTGATGGGTACAATGTGCCATGTCAGAGAAATAAAAGCATGATGTAAATTGTGTGTGAAAAACTTTAGTATTTCTAACACGGGAGAATCAGCAATGAAGTTACTTGTGGATTCAAAAAGACACGAGGATAATGAAAAATTAATAACATCTTGCATGTACAATGCTGGACTTTGTTAAGCCTAAAGAAACATTGTTACTAACATTAACTCTTTAAACCATTAATTTTTTGCACATTCTATTGGAATTATTTTCATTAATTCCTAATAATTATTACCATACATTATAAAAATTCAATTTTGTTGATAATAACATGGTTTGAATTAGTTTTCAGTCAAAGAGACATAAATGTTATTGGCCGCTGTCACCGTCTGGTGGGAAAATCAGGATTTTCGGCCAGACACTGGCAGTTTTCACTCAGGTTTAAGGAGTTAAAACATGTCTGTAGAGCTATTGAGGCCTACATCTCTAGCAGGGGCATTGTATAAGGTACCATTAGTTGTGTGTAATGGTACTTTAAAAGCTGAAGGGCCTTGGACCTTAAAATGTGCTATAAAAGCAACAAAAATAATAAATGGGTTTTCCATCATATGCTTCTTGATAGTGAAATTGCCAGATGTTTCTCATGCGGTGAGAGAAAAACCAACCTATCTGGTATAATACCACATCCCCAGATGCAGTTAAGAGATACACTAACTTCACCTGTATCTCATTGTTTGATGAAACACTAAAGAGTGCAGGTGAATCAAAGCAAATGGATGAAAAAAAAACTGTGACATTAAGATACTTCAAATTTAATTTCTTGGGTTTAGGCAATGTTTTCCAAACTGTGGAGCATGCCCACCTTGGAGGTACAGTCTTTTGGCAGGAGAGCCTAGAAATAATGAGAGAGAAAACAAGAGAGTTTGAGACAATGACAACCTAACAAAACTATCACTTTGCTCTCAAACCTTTTTTATGCTGTCACATTTACTCACTCTTTACAAGCAATTTTTCATTTAAAAAATTATTGAAAATGGGTAAAGAAAATGTTTATTTTTTCTGTTATCACTTGTGAAAATTATTTTAATGTGAGGGGGAGGTGCAATAGAAAATTTGCTGAGTTGGGGGTGTGTGGCTATTTAAAGTTTGGAAAACACTGGATTAAGGCAATGCCACTGTTATATTACCAGAATTAATGCCATAGTGTGCTTGTTATAGTTTTCAGGTTATAACTTTTAAATTAGTAAGCGAAGGTTAACAAAATTTGGCAGATCATCAGTAAACATTACAATCCTTTCATATGCAAAATATCAGATTTTTTTTTATTGCGTCTTAAGGTGTGTAAAGCAATGTTTTTTTTCATGCCTTTTTTTTTTTTTCACATGTCGTCTATCTATTTTGCAAAGTAATTTTCATTTTAAGATAAAAAAATACTTTTATGCATCAGAAAATTTTCAAATTTCATATGTGAATTCTTTATAATGTCCAGATAGTTATCAAATGCTTCTTAAGAAAAAAACTTCATATTTTATCTGTTATTTTCAGTAATTAATCTGTGTACGGGTTAGGTAGATTTGACTGATCTATTAATTACCATAAAAATCAGGAAATAAATATAAATTATGCCTCTCATTCTAGAATGA
>NW_013668414.1:17489-18372 GCF_000517525.1 Limulus polyphemus | reverse complement strand
ACACATGAAAAACATTGAATGGAAAATAGAAAGGTTAATGTTAGCTTTGAAGAAGATAGACACCTGAAACAGTCAGAGATTGAATTCAGAAAGTATGTTCTGACTCTCTTGCTAGGACTTCTAGCAAACTTATGGATAAAACACCCATTGTGTATACCAAAGTATGATATTTTGCTTATCCTGATCCAACGCTAATGACCAAGGATAAAAAAACTTGTGCTGACCTATTAACTAATTTAGTGAAGATATTCATTGACTCAAACATAGTAAAAAGGAGAAATTGTGGAAAACTAAGGTGTCAATATTAAAACTTCATTGACAGTCTAGATCAGCGTTTTTCATCGACTGGTCCGTGGGATTTCATAGTAGCAAATAAACAAAAAAAAAGACAGGATATTCACTTGTCAGTCATATTGCCATTTCTTGTAGTTGTATTTTAGTGGTCTGCAAGAATTTAGGGAGGCTGTGGGATGGTCCCTGGTATTGAAAAGATTGAGAAATGCTGATCTAGACCATACAGTGAGGAGAATAATACATTTGCTGAATTAGACATCTGCACATATAGTCTGGATATTCTCTTGTAATAGCTTAGAAATTGTGAATACTCTCTTTTTATGGGGAGTAATATTGTGTGGATACTCTCTTTTTATGGGGAGTAATATTGTGTGAATACTCTCTTTTTATGGGGAGTAATATTGTGTGAATACTCTCTTTTTATGGGGAGTAATATTGTGTGAATACTCTTTTTATGGGGAGTAATATTGTGTGAATACTCTCTTTTTATGGGGAGTAATATTGTGTGGATACTCTTTTTATGGGGAGTAATATTGTGTGGATACTCTTTTTATGGGGAGTAATATTTTGTGGATAACCTTTTTATGGG
>NW_013668414.1:11809-16561 GCF_000517525.1 Limulus polyphemus | reverse complement strand
TACTCTTTTTATGGGGAGTAATATTGTGTGGATACTCTTTTTTTATGGGGAGTAATATTGTGTGGATACTCTTTTTTTATGGGGAGTAATATTGTGTGGATACTCTTTTTTTATGGGGAGTAATATTGTGTGGATACTCTTTTTATGGGGAGTAATATTGTGTGAATACTCTCTTTTTATAGGGAGTAATATTGTGTGGATACTCTCTTTTTATGGGAAGTAATATTGTGTGGCTACTCTCTTTTTATGGGGAGTAATAGTTGTTCACCAAAGTGTAGAAGCTGGTGAGGTCCTTACTAATCCTGTCCCACGGTCAAGCATCTGTGGAGAAGGGATTCTCTGTGAACAAGCAAATATTACCATAAAACATGAAGGAAGGGTCAGTAATTTCCTTGTAAATAGGGGAGAGGGGGGGGCTTCATACAGGAGGTTGTGATAACAAAAAATAAAAGCTTGCCTCAGCACAGAATGGTAGACAGGGATGTTATTTACACTTATAAAAATAGAGAGAGGGCAGAAGAAACCAAAAAAAGCTGAAAAATGGAAAGCCCTGGATATTGATATTGATAATAATAGAAAATGCTTAATAAAAAGAGTGAGGTATTGCTACGATCAACAAACAGTATAATGGAACAGTGCGAAACTAATGCTGCTACTAACATGGTAAAGTTGTATTGGTTTCTCTGTGTAACTTTAGCACAACATGAAGAAATGCAAAACAAAAGTGGTCAGAAGTTTAAAGATAGACAAACTTATAGTAGAACTGAAGAACAAGGGAAAAACTATTAAAATATTTGTAAGTGATAGATATCTTTATTATGTGTGTAGCTTCTTGTTGTTATGTACATAAATTCTGTCCAAGGGCATGGAATGTCCTTGAATTTCTTGTAATTTCAGTTTTTCCAAGATGAACTTTGTGGACTCACTTATTGGATTTTTTCAACTTTCTAATATAAATTATATGCTCTAAACTTTAGGTCTCAGGGGAGTTTGATTAGATATTCTCTTACCACACTTGACAGTAAATAACCTCTTCTTTATATCAGAGAATTGATCTATTTATTTGAATATCTGTTTATGGTGTTATTTTTCATATCTTTCACTTTAAATCAAATTGTTTTCTTGTTTGTAATATTAAAACAAAAGTAGGATGTTTAGGGACAAAAATTACTTCCAGAAAAATTTAATATACAAAGAATAAATGTAAAATTATCTTTACAAAGCTTAATGATTATTGAAAATATCTGCTTGTAATGATATATCTTTGTTCTTTTCCAGGCCTTACTGGAGGTGTTACTTTTCCAACACAGATGCAATAATTTATGTTGTTGATAGTATTGATCGAGACAGAATAGGTATATCTAAGGAAGAACTCGTGTCAATGTTGAAGGTAAGTGAACATTTAGTATTTGAGAGAGAGAGAAATACAGTGAACAAAACAAATATTTCTATTCTTTATTTAGACAAGAGAAAAAAATTATTAATATTTGTGATATGATTTAGATGTGATACAGCTAATTTTTTTTCTTTGTTCTAACAAAGTTTTTAGGGCTAGTTATTACCAGTCTGTTCACCCTAACTTGTTTGTAGAGTAATTGATAAACGGCTAGGTAAATGTAGTTCCCTGATGAGTCGGCAATAAGGTTAATAAAAAGGATTCAATTCTCCAAAGTGGACGAAGTGCATATGTGAAGCCTAACAATAGACAGTGATCCTCCAACTTTACAATACAGAGCTGGAATGTTTATTACTCTCTCTATTGGTATTGCTTACCATCCCCTCCATGAGAGATTAGTTCAACATCATTAGCTTTCTTTTATATGTCTCATATAAACACATTAGAAATGAAACTAAGAATAAGAAAATTACTCCTGAGTTATCATTGTATAAACTGTAAACTAGTAATCGTAGAAAATGTTCTCTTGCATATTTATAAATTAGTCATAGTTGATAGGGATTTTTTAGCAGTTTTTTTATATGAAACACTTGTTGGTTTGAATAGTTTATTTCAAACTTTAGACAATTTAGTCCAATAAATTAAATATTACAATTTACAAGAAAAATTTAGTTATCTGAAATAATATTGTGTTTATAGGAGGATGAGCTGAAAAAATCAATTCTAGTTGTTCTAGCTAATAAACAGGATATTGATGGAGCTATGAGTGTAGCAGAAGTTCACCAAGCTCTAGGCCTAGATGCTTTAAAGAGCCGAACATTCCAGATATTCAAAACCTCTGCTATAAAAGGAGAAGGTTTAGATGAAGCAATGGAGTGGTAAGTTATCATAGGGGAATACTAAACATATCATGTACATTTTGGTAAGTTATCATAGAGGAAATACTAAACATATCATGTACATTTTGGTAAGTTATCATAGAGGAAATACTAAATGTATCGTGTACATTTTGGTAAGTTATCATAGAGGAAATACTAAACGTATCGTGTACATTTTGGTAAGTTATCATAGAGGAAATACTAAACGTATGGTGTACATTTTGGTAAGTTATCATAGAGGAAATACTAAACGTATGGTGTACATTTTGGTAAGTTATCATAGAGGAAATACTAAACGTATGGTGTACATTTTGGTAAGTTATCATAGAGGAAATACTAAACGTATGGTGTACATTTTGGTAAGTTATCATAGAGGAAATACTAAACGTATGGTGTACATTTTGGTAAGTTATCATAGGGGAAATACTAAACGTATGGTGTACATTTTGGTAAGTTATCATAGAGGAAATACTAGACATATCATGTACATTTATAATTTGAGAGTTTATAAATGCTTTGCCATACTTTTCTTCAAAGTGCCAAAATTAGACTTAAAAAACAGTAAACAGTCATAAAAAATGAAATTACATTGACATTAATCCACTAAATTTAACTGAAGAACTTGTACACCATAATGTTTCAGTTTGAAAGAAATTCAAACATTTAACTCAATATCTGCTTTAAAAAATTTAGTTACATTAAATAGGTAAAGTAATAAGTTCCAAGTTGATCTATTACTGCCTCTCTTCTGCACATTTTGTGCACAAACACTAAAATTCACTAATCTCTGAAAAAGTTGTTTTATTCTAAATCCTGATATTCTTGAGACTTGATGGTTTTTAATTATTTTTTACAATATTTGGGGACAACTCTACTTTCTTCAGAGTAAAAAAAAACAAATATAAACAGAATAAAAAATAACTCGAAACTGTGAAGTGAAAGAAAACTTTTCCCAGTGACAGTATTTCTTGCATCATTGGTTCAAAAGTTTTGAATAACTTGTTCTTAATTATTTATTATCATTTCCTGACTACTGTCTTACTTGCTTTTGATACACCACCACCCTTCATCAGTGTTTTTCAACTACTGGTCCATGGTGTGGTGACAGTCCACCACAACCACTATTCTGATACATGGGATTTTACAAAAACAAATATAACAGGTGGCTGTGCAGGTTAGTCGTTGGAACTCGACCAGTTGCAATATATTTATATTAAATCCAGAAATACAGTCGTGAGTGGAGTACACAAGTCACTAACTCGAGGAAATTTACAGTGAAATTAAAGAATTGACTCTGAGACTGAGGTTTCAAAAACACATCAAGTTTTAAAATAACATGTATATTTCAAGTTACAAGTTTTACACACAATATTCTGATATCTCATTCAACCAATTTCAGTACAGTTCTCACCAACTCATCTACTATACTTAAAAGTTTCTTGATTAAACTATTAGTAAGAAAATATTCTGATGTATTTCAAAATATGAGTTCTCTTTTAACATTATATCCTTTTACATAAGCCTCTTAACTACGTTACTTGATTGAGAGATATAGCAATAATAAATTACATCAAGGTTGAAATGGTGTTCTGGTCTCTGTGTGAACTTTTTACATCTTCTTCACTAACTGTCATAGAGAACTGAGAACTCAATTCTTTGTCAGAGATACTTCTTCAGCACTGGGGCGAATTTTCTTTTAGGTTCAGGTGATCCTGGGAAACTTATTTTTCAGCTCAAAACAAAGTTTTCTTGGTATTCTTGCGAGGATCCAAATAGTAGACATACCTACCCGCAAGTAGTTTCTGACACTTCATTGGACAATTTCTGCAAACTCACTGGACTTTCCAGAAACAAAACTTAATGATTGGTTGCAGTTAGAGTTTGTAAATCAGTGGCCTATTTGCTTGTATTACTCTCCCTTCTCTTGACATCAATCCTACATCAAAGTCCCGACTCCTCCCTTTAGCATAAACTTTTTCTCTGCTGTGGTGCATCAGTCTGTAGATATCAATCTCATGCCCTGTCTTTCATCTAAACATTCTCACAGATGTGTTATTGACATTTAATTCTGGAAGCATCTTTCATTTATACTTCACCTACTTTTTCTCTCTCAGTCAATCATTGTTATATAATTGACCTTTGTTCTGTATTACACGTTTCTTCTCATAGCATATATGCATGTCTTGCCTAGACTTGCACAGAACTTTATATAATATACATATTTTTTTAATTCCTGAAGCATTTGAAATGTAGTAAAAATGCTCAAATATCCACAAATGCTTCACAAACAAACAAACAAAAACTTTCAGAATATTCATATGTAAATCATATTGGTTTTTCATTGTACTTGCATTTTAATGGTCTGCAACAGTGTAGGGTGGCAGTGAGCTAGTTCCTGGTATTAAAATGTTTGAGAAACACTACCCTACATAAATGTACTGTGCCTTATCATAAAGTTGTGGGATAATATCACCTAGG
>NW_013668414.1:0-10915 GCF_000517525.1 Limulus polyphemus | reverse complement strand
AGATGCCAGGTTAATCACATATCTACTGTGGCAAATTACATCTCTCCCTCCCTGGAACTTTGGCTTTGTACAAGCCTATTCTGCCAACTTTTTAACCTGGACAAACTTTATCACCAGGATTTTTAATTAGATGCCAGGTTAATCACATATCTACTGTGGCAAATTACATCTCTCCCTCCCTGGAACTTTGGCTTTGTACAAGCCTATTCTGCCAACTTTTTAACCTGGACAAACTTTATCGCCAGAATCACTTTAACCACAACCTTTTTTTAGTCTCTTTTAGCCTTAAATAACTTGTTTTTAAATCATTTCAAAGCCATTTCTAATGCTTTCAAGTAAGCGAGAAGTGAGGAAAGTATAACGTACATCATAGGGCAGTCAGCAGTATACTCGTGCCTATTCTCTGATCCTACATGTGCAAAGAATTGTGATTATGCTGTTATTGGTTAAGCTAATAAATAGCAACACACACACGCACACAAAATTAACAAACTAGTTTTGCCTACTTCAGAGACATCTCAACGTATTTATACAAAAGATGTTAAGAACAACTAGTGTACAACTTTCGTAATGCAAATAAAGCTAATACGAATGTGAGTTCAAGTATTTGTTGCATTTTCATGTCCTAATTTTTGTTTGAAAAGAGTCTAGTAAATACATGATATGGTGTTTCTGATAGTCTTGATTTCTAAAATCTTCTGGGGAAGTTAGGCCCCAGACACACTAGACTCGACATTGCACTTTCAGCCTTAGTACCATCTCGTGCCAATAGGGTTACCCACTTACTCTTAAAGATAATGAAACCTTGCCCCACTTTGGGCTACCATAATCTTATTTTTGCATTTAATTTGAGTTCACTGTCGTCTAAGCTGAAGAGCTAACTCCAGAACTTCCAGATTTTAATGGTGCACATTCAAGTTGTCCATCTTTTCTTCACTTATTCTCACCTAATGTTCCATATTATCAATTCTTCGAAGCAGGAGTGTGCGCCATCATTCCTCTAAACCAGGATTACCACAGTCAATAGATCATAAAATGAAAAGCTTTATACTCCTGTCTTTTTGAACCCACTAACTGGTCTTCTGTATGAAAACAAATGTTTTTGGTATTATTATTTTCTTTTAGTACAAGATGGAATGAATGCTTTTTTTAAATTCCACTAGTATTAATTTATCTTAGATGTTTTAACAATGGATATACTTATTTTAACTTGCACTGGTACTTATTCTTCGGTGTGTGTGTGAAAAGAAGAAAGATTCTTTTTTTTTAATTCCACTATTAAGAATTTGCCGTAAATGTACAAAAAGAAAGAAATAAACCTTTTTTATTATTCCAATGATAACAAGTTTTTTTGGTGTATAAAGAGGAAAAAATATACTTTAATTCCAGAAGCTTCCAAAGCAACTAATATCACGTTTTCACATGGTTTTTTTCTAAGAATCTGTTTAATGTAATAGGTTGTAGCTATGTATTTTACAAGCACTTTGGAAATATTGAGCAATGAAATAGAATAGAGAGAAAGCTCTTAATGTTTTTTCTTCCCATTTACCAATTGTTGGTTAGATATCCCAACTCTGTAGTACTTTCTCATGATCTGTTGCTTCACCTAAGTGACACGGGTTAAATTTTTTTATTGACCCAAGCATGGCCTAGTGTTGAGTGTGAATGTGAGGGCCTGTGATTCACATTCCGTTGCCACAAAATGATGCTCTGCTCTTTGCAGCCGTGGGTGTACGATAAGAGTGTCAGTCAGATCGAGGGTATTGGGTACTGTTGACTATCTGTCTTCCCTGTAGTCTGTCAGTTCAAATATTGCCCTTTTTGAGTAGCTTTCCATAAATTTCCATATACTACATCTTTTTATCACAAAAAATGTTTTTAGAACCAGTAAAATAATTAACTGCTAGATCATGGTCAGTAAAATACAAGTAGTCTTGATTGCATAAGTAAGAATTAACTCTTTTTTTTAATATCTTTCAACTTAAGTTTTAACCCTGAAATTGCTTAAAAATATTACATTTGCTTATTTTTCTCTCAATTCTATAGTTATCACAAAAAATATTCTCATTAATTTAGTACAATATGACTAGTAAGGCTTAATGTAAGATTCTTTTATGAAACGTTTTTTTTACATTATTTTTTTAACACGTCGTCTTGATGCTGTAGAGTTGATTGAAAAATCTCGGTTTATTTACAGGTTATCAAATGCTCTGTCGAACAACAAGTGAAGTGTCAATTGAAAAATTCATTTTCCTCACATGTAAAAAAAAAAGAATAACAAATGTCATGAAAAATGAACTACTGTGGTGCAGATGGTCATGTGACTTGCAGTGGATGTTCTCCTGCCAGGCTGATTGATGTGTGTGCATACAGCAAGCACTATGGACAGAGCACCAATACAGTTTTTGGACATCAGTATTTAATAGAAAAAATTTGCACAGAAAACAGTTTACATCCACTGACTTAAATCCAGCTTATTCTGTCATTCTAGTCACTTCCAATTCTTTTATTAGTATTTCCTCATTTTCTCCCCATCTGTCTTGATGCCTATATTATATAGAATAGCATTTGCTCTATGACATTTTAAAATTTGTTGATTTTTATTGTGGAACTACAAATGCAAAATGTTCTTTAACTATATATTTTTAACAGATATATATATAATAACTTGATAGATATCTCTCTGAAGAAAATAAAATTCAAACATTGTACAGGAATTTATGTTATTGTCTTAAGCTGTATGTATTGAAATGTGTAAATTAAACTTTCTAAACTCCTGTGCTAATCCCCGTGAGGTTTCTTTATAATGCAAATTTATAAAAAATATATACAGCAGTAGCTAAATATAGGATTTAAAAAAAAACAATGAGTGTGTTTGTTTTGTATTTTCTAGTTAAAAATTGAGTGATTCCTGCAAAGAACGAATTTTAAGTTTTTATCTTGGTAGTTGTTCTAGTGAACATTTTTTTTTTCTTGTGTTATTTTTGTATTTTCTGGTTAATATTTTAGTGATACCTGCAACATGAATTTTAAGTTTTAATCTTACTTAGTTGTCCTAGTAAACCTTTTTTTTTCATCTCATCTAAAACATGAGCTGCTACTTTGTCTTGTTAAACTCTCTGAATGGTTAAGCCTTAAAAACACTAATATACTAGTATTTATTGTATCTACACGTCATTGGTGAAATTGATATCACTATCCATTTATAAAAATGACAGGTGGGAAGTATAGATTGTACAGGATCTTGATCATGTTCTAATAACCTTACATGACACATGATGCTAATAATTGACCTTACGTGACACATGATGCTAATAATTGTCCTTACGTGACACATGATGCCAATAATTGTCCTTACGTGACACATGATGCCAATAATTGTCCTTACGTGACACATGATGCCAATAATTGTCCTTAAGTGACACATGATGCCAATAATTGTCCTTACGTGACACATGATGCCAATAATTGTCCTTAAGTGACACATGATGCTAATAATTGACCTTACATGACACATGATGCTAATAATCTGCTATCTTTATAAAGAATTTTGTTTTTAGAAAAGTGAAGAATGGGAAAAAAATAGTTTTTCAAGCATTTTAATGAATGAGCCAAAACAAAGGTTATGTACAGGTAGACATTTGTGGAATAGAAATTCACAACTACTTAGTGATATAATGGAATAAATACCTGTATGACTTTTGTAGTCTTAGTCATTCTTTATCACAAATTTTACCAATAAACGTGCATAAAATATTAAATTCACTTACAATCTAATAGATTCTGCTCGGGCAGCTTGGATGTGAAGTGTACCAGTTATGTATTGATTATGGCCCCAGGATATAGAAATGATTTTTGTAGGGGGAAGAAGTTTTTGCTCTTGGAAAGCTTAGACAAGTCTTCCCCTTATCTTTTAGAGGTTATGTAACTATTTTATATTTATGGTTTGAATTGTGTATTTGTAAGTATTTAAAAGGTTGTGACAATCAGATGGCAGTTGTTATGACTGAATTACTAAATAGTTACTGTTTTAATATTATTGTTATTAGATATTAATTCCCAATTAGTTAATAGCCTATGTTTTAGCTGAAAATCTGTTTCATCTTCTTACAAAATGGCCATATGTTTCAGCTTAGTTTGCCATCATCTTCTTGCAGAATGGCCATATGTTTCAATTAACAAACTGTTACCATCTTTTTTTGCAGAATAGCCACATCTTACAGCTGACAATCTGCTACCATCTTGCAGAATGGCCATGAACTTGCATTAGCTGGGGAATATGATAAAGGGGTGAAAATTCATTTAAAAATTGTAGTCTGACTTTTTATTTTAAAATCTGCATTGTGCACACAAACCCATGATGCTCAGCTATGCCAGTTGTTGGTATATTTTAATTTTGACCAGTCTCCCTATGATAATTTATTTCATCGTAATTATCCAATTCATTATTATTGGATGACTTGTGAGATCAAATATTGTTTTATAAATAAAAATGTAACTGTATCCACGTTTGAAGATATTTTTAGTACCATAGTCCGAAGTAAATGTGTTCTAAAATGTTTATAGCCAGATTACAAACTAAAGTGGTAGAATCTGAGATAAAGTTCGAATATCAATGTGTATCTTTAATGCATTTGCAAACCTGGAAAGTCTAGAATTTTGTCTGCAAAGTTAGAGAAAAAAATGTAGCCACATTCTCTTAGAAAGGCAGCAGATGAAATATCCACTTGTCCTGGCTGTTCTTTGTTGTTATCCTGATTGTGGATGATATTAAAACTTGCCATCACCCACCTATCATAAGAAGGCCAAGGTATTCGCATTTAGTCTTTTTTTCTTTCAAACTTCGTAACAAAATAAAAAACATTACTTAGTGAGTAGGTATATTGTTCTCCACTAGGGTTCTTGTCACACACTTTAGCTTAATACAGTTGAAGTCGTGAATCAACAATGATGTATCTTAAGTTAATCATAGTCGACAAATTTTCTAATCTGGTGCTAATATCCACTTTAATAATGAATTCAAAGTATTAAGAAACAGACTTAACGGCAGAGTCCGACCCCATACCTTAGTACTGATCTGTCTTTCTAACTTCTTTGACATTTGAAAACAATTATAATGTATTTCATCAAATATTTAATCCAACTCGTAACATTTTAAAAACTGAAATTTATCAAAATTAGCTTTTATATCATGTTAATGTTAACTTTCAAAAATATCTAAAACGTTATTGTAAAAAAAAAAAATTATTTTCCATGCACTTGTTATTTCTAGTTGTTTTTTACAAAGTGTAGTGACTTACTGTTATAATTTTAGTTGAAAATATTTTGTTCCCTTTTTTTTGAATTTGGACTAAATTTCTACTGAATGAGGGAATAGTTATTTCAAATTGATAATTTTGTAGGATTATAGATACTACTGATAGAAACTTCAAATACTTGTGTCAACTGTGATGACAGTTATGGATAGGAGTTGGACAGTTCCTTAGGAATTTATGGTGGGGTTGTTGGAATATTCCTGTTTAAAATATGAATCGGGCATTTTTTGTTGTAATATTTTATTACTTAATATTAAGTAATCAAAAATTCTACTTCAGAACGTGCTTATTATTTACATTAAAGCTATTTAATGATTACTTGTGAGTGATATCACGTGAAATTGTAAAAAGTGAGTAAATGTCATATTGTGCTAGCAGTTCATGAAGTAAAATACACATTACCATATTTGATTCTTCTTATCTGAAGCATGTTTTTTTCATAATTAGTTAAGCCAGTTCTTTCACAGAAATCTATGGGGTAAAAACTGAACAGTTTACTTCTAGAGACATTTACTTAACAAATTGACAACAAGGAATCTTTTGGTCCATCAGGGCTGTCCTTACACACCCATCCTTGGGAAGAGTAAAACATTTACACTCTCCATTTACTTTTTTCAACAAATTATCAAATCCTCTTCTTAAAGTGATGGCCTCCAATACTGCTGGTGCCAATTCATTCCAGAAATCATTCACCTCGTTAGAAAAATAAAACTGTTTACCAAATCTTAAACTTGTGTCCTCTCATCTTGTTGCATTTCAAATATAGCACAAAGAAACTAGAGACCTTTATCCTATAGATCCCCCCCAATAATCTTATAAACTTCAAGATCACCTCTTATCCTTCTTCTCTCAAGAGGAAATAAGAAAATCTGTCTCCATCAGATGACCCTCTCATCCCAGTAGCCTTTGGAACCCTTTCAAATAAGTCAGTATCCTTTCTTAGAGGATACCAACCCTGTATATACAGTATCCTATGTTATGCTTAACTAGTGATATGATTAATTTTACTCATGGTACCTTAATAAACTTAAACATTTTTGTAAGATGTCATTTTGAGAGTGGACAAACTTGTTTGTTTATTTATTACACTTCAGTTAAGCTTTTATTGCTGTTTTAACAATTGATCACCAATTCTATATTGCATGCTGAATAGAAATTCCATAAGAATGGCAAAATAGCTCAATTTATAAAGAAAGTTTAATATTGTGTAAACCCTTGATTAACTACAGCTGTAATACCTCAAACTGTACAGGTCTAGGGTGTTTCAGTTTGTTTAAAAAAGCAATTGTGGATTTGACTAAACATTTCCAATTCCTATGATGTTAAGTAACTTCAAGGGCTAGGTTACAACACACATAAACATAGATCCTGTAAACATCTGTTTAGTTTGGTGGCTTTATTTACTTTGCTGTTTTTAACAAAGTGTAACATTAATTTTGTTTAAGTGAAATTTGTATTATTATATAAGCTTTAAATTAGCTGGGACATAAAGTTTTTGTGGTTTTACTGAACCCCACCTGCTCGATTGCACCAAATGAGAGCCAGTTCTTAATAACTACTTGTTAGTTACTAATAATAATACTGACCATGACATCAGGTGTCCATTTTTGTGTGGGAGAAATTATGTTTAAGTTTCGTAATGATTTTTTTTAAAACAAGCCATTATTAGAACATTCTCACTTTTAAGAAAATACGAACTGTGGCAGTACGCTGTTTTGCTTGTTTCACTTTGTATCAATATTATGATTGTTACAAGTACGTGTGAGATTTAAAGAAATTCAAGTCTTTGCAAGATAATTGAGTGGATGGTATCTTAACCATCTTCTTCTGGGTGACATTTAGTTTTTATGCACTGAAAATAATAGATAATTGTAGAATATAAAATTTGTAGAAAACGTCATCTATCTAATTCACACAATTTGGGAGCGAGTTACAAAATTTTGATGTGAAAAGAAAATAATCTAAAAAAAAGTATAACAAGATCTAACTCTGAAATTATCTCGTGATGTTTGTAATAAGTTTATATTAATTACTGCAGGTAATATATTTAACAAATACATTAACATTTTCAAAATATGGTTAAAACCTAAAATTATATAGGAATTTCATACTATATTTTATGATAGCTTCAGTTTTACTCCTAAAACAACCTTGATTGGAGAAAAAATCTGGAACTCTAAGATCACTATAGCACAAACAATTAGTTTTCTTCATGTTTCAAAGTTTAATTATGAGATTTTAATTGACATTTACTAGAGCAACATCATACAACCAGACTACAACTCATTGAAAGCTTGGGAAAATCTGTGTTAAGTATGCTACACGTGAAATATATCAAGACGTATATATATACATATATATCATCAGCAATTACTATTAAGATAAATGAACTTTATGAAATGACGGGTTATTAATGAGTTTAATATTCTCTGTTGTATTTGTTTTTTTTCTGTATGTTGCACTTAGTAATTTTTAGGATAATTTGATAGTCATCATAGTATCATTTTTTGTTTACAATTTGGATCACGTGAACATTTTTCTAAGTTGGGTGTTAGTTACTTTTTCAACCATTTTGATATAATTTCAGTTTGTTTTAGTAATAGCCATTTTTGTGCATTTTGAACTTTTAAAACTTACTGAACCATTTCATTGCTTATTAACTTTGATGTATATATTCTACTTTTCAGTTTTCATCCTCTTATGAAATCTTTCACAAATTCAGTAAGATGACCAACTTGAATGTATACGAACAACCATTTTTCTGTCGTTGTTTTAACTTTGTTAGTTATGTAGTATGATCAAAACTATATCTATATATATGTTTCTTCAGTGTTTTTAGGTTATTAATAGGTATAAGGAAGAAGTGGTGTGTATTGTAATACATTTTCTCTAAGATCATCAAAAAACCACCCCTCAATACTGACCAGAATAAAATTAAAGAAGATTCTGATGATAGTATACTTTTTATCTTTTTTTTTGTAACAAATCATATGGGGGTGTTTCTTATTATAAGTTGTTTTCACTGAGATATATAAAAAAAAGTAATAATTAAACACCAAGATATACTCTTGTGAGAACCTGCACTTCATTGCTTTGGGAAAAAATCAGATAATGGACAGTATATATTTAACACATTTTTCACCAACAAATCTTAAAAAATTAAAACTATGATATTTATGTATCATGTTACCATGGTTGTTCAAATGCAAGAACATCTATAAATCATAAATGTCTGTATCAATGTTGGAATTAGGCTGATCGATATTTAAAAACATGAATAGTATGGCACTAGGAAACTAGTGACACTTTGGATGTGGATGTAAATCTGAAGTATATAACACCTGGTTTTTTTTTGTTGTTGTTGTTGTTAAGAAGTGACTGCTGTGCTTTTAGTTTGGGACACTTGGGAAAGCTTGTATATCAAGGGCATTAATCTTTCTAAACCAAATAAAACTTAAGTTCCTTTCAAACAAAAACTGTGTGTTCACTGATGATCGTGGCTTATAACTTAAAGTATTTATATTCAAGATGTGTCTGAATTGATGACATCAGTCTGATTGAGACAAACAAGTTTGAGTATAAGGTGATGTTAATTTGAAAAATAAAAATACTTTTGACCATCTTACAGCTTGCATATTGCATTTTCATAGCCTCTAAAACCTTCAAAATGCATCTCTACAGTTTGTTTTTTTTTAGTATCCCTGTGTATTGTATCTTGTATTTAATATCCTCTACAACAAACCGTTGCTAACTCATCAATTTGGGGTAAAATGTATAGCTGATAACTCGGATATCAAATACATAATACCATGTTGAATAGCACTCTGTAAAAGATCATAGCATACACACTTTGACCCCCACCCATGCACATTGAGTTAATGGAACTTTAAGTGAACAAATATATCTTAGGTTTTTTGTTGTTTTTTTGCTTACATATCTTTATACCCTATTGTTAAAAATATCTAGGTGGAATTTCTGGAAAGCTTTATCTAGACATCCCACTTAAAAACATATTAATAAGGTTAGTTGCATTTCGTAAAAAAAAAATGTTCAAGATCATGTACTATTTTGGAACTTACCTCCCTTATTTATCATGCTCTCTAGGAATATAATGGTCATGATTATAGTGATACCGTGTTATCCAACACTGCAATTTCCATTGTAACAAGCTTGTGTGAAAGATGGTGAAGTCAATAATAGACCACACATCTTCCAAGATTAGGTTTAAGCAGCGCTTAATTTGTAACTGAACGATCCGGAACAACGTTTCGGTGCATTTTTTTTAAAGAAGAAAATGTCCCACTTTTTCTAAGAGTGTTTGTTCATTACAAAGGACCATTGACCTCATACCGATTTCATCTGGCGAATGTGAGAGCGTATTCTCACAACTGAACCTAATCATCACTCCAAATCGATCTTCTCTTCGTATAGCTATCAAACTGAAAAAAGTTTGAAGCCTATGTGGAAATTAACGTACTTCCTTTATTCATTTTTATTTCATATATATTAATGTATGGCATATCTATTTCAGAAATATTGTCACGTATCTGCTTGTTTGTTAATATCCCATAGAAATTCTTTCCGAGGAACTTCAGCGATACAAGTCCTTTCTTTATTAAATCAGTTTATTCTTTCTCGATACAAACTTTTAGTACACAGTAATTCCACAGTCAGTACGTTTCTCGTCACTTTAAACTTAACAACTTTTATAATACACGCAATAAATCACAAGGATTCACAATCTCGATAACTTCGCTCTCTACGAGTGCCAAACACACACTATCTCGAAACAGACTCGTAAATTACCCGAACAACCGTAACTACTGTTCGCTTAACCATACATTCAATGCCACTGGCACTTCTCGCCAGGCTTATATACTAATAAAGAGGCGTCTCAAGCTTCCCCAATAATTCGAGAAGCTCAGTCACGCATGCGGTAGCAGCGTCACGTGACTTCCGCTGTCGTAACACTGCCCCTTCCTTAGTATTGTTCGTCTCGAACAATAGCTACTTACATTAAACCAATAGCTAATTAACAATAACTTGATTAAATGTACAGAATTTACAAGTACAATAAGGTCTCTTAATTTTATAGGACGTTTCTTCTTTCATACTGGTCTCTGTGTAATTGGCTTCTGCTTCACATGGGATTCATCTGCTCCATTAGGAAATGTCCCATTATCAGTAGCAGTCATATTAGTGGTAGTAACTTCATTAACGGCTTCACTGTTTTCCTTCTCAAAACCAGGTAGAGTTTCTTCTCCAACAGTGGCTTTTTCAGATGACACATCTTCAGCAGCGTCATTTGTTCCGTTATTCATTTCATTCCAACTGAAATGTCCTGGACCATGATAATGCCAAAGCCTGTTAGCATGCACCACCTTTGCCTTACCTCGCTGACCACATTTAATTTGGAAAGTCACATCTGAGAGACGATCCACTATGTAATATGGGCCTTCCCATGGAAAAGACAACTTAGGAGACTTCCCTTTGGTCTTTTTGGGATTATACAACCACACCTTGTCTCCTGGTACAAAGCTGACTTGAGTAGA
This sequence comes from Limulus polyphemus, assembly GCF_000517525.1. Taxonomy (NCBI): domain Eukaryota; kingdom Metazoa; phylum Arthropoda; class Merostomata; order Xiphosura; family Limulidae; genus Limulus; species Limulus polyphemus. Next base: position 48 of record NW_013668414.1, on the reverse strand, counting down.
TCTCTTACCATAACATAGCTTCGTGGAATCAGCAGACGCTTTTAAGTT
>NW_013668413.1:119557-159442 GCF_000517525.1 Limulus polyphemus | reverse complement strand
TCCACAGATGAATGATGGAATAGTGTAATTTACTTCTGTACGTCAATTCGGTCTCAGTCTTATTTCAGTGGGCGGCTTTTAACCGTTAAAACTGCAAGCATAATACACACAAATAACGTAACACGGTGTCGTATTTACTTAACGTAGGGCAGTTGCGCTATATCCTAGGGAAGGGCATAATTATTAATTAATGGGCATTATAGGCCAGAGGAAATTTTGCGCCCCTTCACACCTGCACCCGGGGGCGACTGCCCCCCTCTTGCTACGCCGCTGCAGTAAAGTTAATATTATCACATATTTGCTTTCTGAAGCAATAAGATGCATAGATCTACATTCATTATATAACAGTATGGTAGAAACATACTTGAAATTTCTCAGAGTTGAATTAACTAAATTGGGAGTATATCATAAATTGTGTCACATTCTACACCTGAATGACTTGGCTGCATTATTCTATAATTTCAAATCTTAGATACAGTAGTGTTTCATTTGATGTAGTGTAAAGAGCACGCAATATTGTGACTTTAAGTTAACAATTAAACTTGACAATAAATCAATTGTCTGATAAAAGGAACGAGTAACTCTGTAATATGAGGCGGAGACCGAAGATTCTTCGAATCTAAGGAAATGAGAGATATAAAGAATTTATGATACCGTATTTGCCGGTATAAAAGACGATACTTTATTACTCTTAAAACAATGACTGATTTTACCCCTCGTCTTATACACAGGTTCAAAGATAGAATTCCAGTAAAAACTAGCATATTTAACCAAAACTACATTGTTCCTTTTACTTTTGTTTGCTATTTTTTAATAAGTGCGTTAACACCGTGCCACCTACTGCTTTACAAAAACATATTTGTAACGGTATCATTTGTCTCGATTCTTCATAACTGGAAGTTATTTATCTCACATGCTACTTACAATTAATCAAGACATTTTTTATTTGAAATGTATTGATCTCATCCGTCATACTAAAATATTGCTAATATTATATCAAAAAGTTAGTTTCTGTAACGTACACTAATTTTGTAAACATGTTTTTATAGTAGATCACTATATCCTAAGGTTTAGAATTTTTTGTAATAGAAAGGAGTTCAGCATGTTTATTACATGTTTGTGATTAAAGTTATGCCATACTGACCTGTCTTTAGCGTTTGAAGAGCATGAAAAAAAAAACATGTAGTTGTATTGATTACCCCAGATCGCATATTAGCACAGTTTAAAAATAACTTCGAAGAATTTCTGTACAAAAGTAACATCTTAAACTTGCTTGACAATAGAGGTCGTCCTATTCACCGAACTTCACAGAAATACACTTAATTTGCTCAAACAAGAGAGAATCCTCAATACCCGCAGAACTTAAAATTCTTCTAGGCAGGATTAGAGTAAATAAATCTATTTGACCTTTATTTTATTTTCATTAGCTATATTTTTGTGCACCAGCAATACCAAGCGTAGGGCGTGCGTAAACCTAATTTTATTACTCATCAAAATCACTACCAGCCTACTCTCAAATTGAAATTCTTTTAGGGAGGATTAGAACAAATTAATATATGAGACCTTATGCGTGGTCAAATACATCAATCGAAAGGGTTTGACCTCCTGGGTCCAAAAATTGTAATTAGATCTCAAATAGGTCAAAAGATGACGGAGACATGAATTAAAAGTATGTACTTGGAAAAACAAATAAACTCATAGCCGTTATGCCGTGGCGACAAATCCAATGTCGTCTCATACGCCAGCAAATACAGTAATGAAATTGCAAGTAAGATAGCAAGTACGACATTGTGTCTCCACAACCACTATGAGTGTATCTCTGGGTATGTAGAAATTCGTTGACCGAGCTAGTCCAAGCGATGAGTGGTCGGTCTGTGAATACGAGGTTTCGTGGTTCGTGGCTAGTTGCCGCAGAAATTCGCCTCACACTTTGGGGGCCGTGGGTGCACTATAGATGAGACAAGAGTAGTTCAAGAGTTGTCGATGAGCGTTATTGTTTAGCTACCTTCCCTCTAGTCTATCAGGTAAACATGGCGGATGGCTATGTGTAAGTAGCCCTTTATGTAGATTTGCGTAATAAAAATATCTGAAGCAAATTAAATGTATAACTTCAATAAAGTTTAAAGTCTAAGAAGGATCAGGCAATGTTCTTAAAAGACGGAAGAAAATGCTTCCCTAACCAAAAGTGTTAGTAACAATTTTTACTTCAGCAGCTTAGACGACAACAATAATTCATTTCATGTATTAAAAATCTTACTGAATCTCAAACTCACAGAAAAATAAAAACCGCACAAAATTAATTTATTCATACTTGGGAGCTTTCAATGATAAATACAGCAAATATAAATTAAGAACTCAGAGATGTGCTTACAATTGTTTGATTAAAGAAAATGTTTCTAATTACAATTAACAACATAAAACTCAAATTTCCAATGTAATATCATTATATATTAAAAGTAATAGTTTTTTAATGTTTATGAATGTTTTTAACTCACCTTTCAAGAATAAATAACCAAGGTTTCATTGTTTTCTGCATTTCAGTGATCAATATTTTGAAATTATCTAAATTTGTTACAATCGTTACTAGTGTTTGCTTTTCTGTATAGTGTTAATTTGAAATTGGTTCCTGGCATCACATAAACTTGCTGTCTGCCATTATTTTAGTATTTATACTATGAAAATTGAAATGTGCTATATACAACCGTCTCGCGGTGGTTCTTGTTCCAATGTAGGTCTGTAAATAAGCACAGTAACTGAATATATGATTACATTCGAACATTATGTTTAAGGTTTTAAAAGGTGTTTAATTTCCGTTTGAATTTGAATGCTATTCATAATTATATTTCATTTATTACATTCTTTTTTGTTTGTTTGTTTTTAGGAGATCATCCTTCAAGCTTTGTAATAGATTTATTAGTAAGGCGACTTCTGTTTGATTTATTTATTTATTTATTTATATTCCATTTATTTTATTTTATTCGTATGTTCCTCCAGTGTTCAGATATAAATCTGAGGGCTTATAACACTAAGATCGGGTTTCGATATTTGATGTGGGCAGAGTGCAGATAGCCCATTGTTTAACTTTGTCTCAACAACAAGCAATCCTTTTTGTGGTTGTTGAATTTCATTGAGACGTTTAGATTATACATATCAGTGAAGAATGTTGAGCATTCCGAGAAAGAATAAAGATTTTCCTTAAAAATACCAAATGGGAAATTCTCCACTTTTGAGCTAAGTGTAAGGATTGACTCAGAACAAAGGCAGCGTCTATCTGTACAACGCATTTTGTGTTGAAAATATTTGGGTGACAACACTCCGTAGATCTGTGTAAGTTCTGAGAAACTTTTCTGGTCTCTAAAATGGCTGAGACAACACTAATCGACCAGGCACTTGTCATCACAACAATATGAAATTATTCTCTTCACAACTAATGGAAAGGTATTAATATATATAAGAAGAAATTGGAACATTTTTTATTTTTTGACCAAGGACCATCATGCAGGAAAAAAATGCTGTTGCCATCTTACGTTTGAAAAATCCTTTCAGAATTTTTAGAACAGATATTCTGAGAAAACAAGCGGGCTACTATCTCCTGCTGGGATGAGATCTAGAGGATGCAAGGAATGAAGATTCTTCCATCATAAGCACACTGGGATGTTAGAAGATAGATTTCATCTATAGAAAAAACGGTTAGCTGGCCAAAACATTAAGAAAATCGCGACTCGTTCTGATTCAAGAAGGCCGATTATAGCAATTATGGAACCGATAATTAATTCTGAGCATTGATTGGTTAGTTAATAAGCAGCTACAACCAATCTAGATGTGTCGAGAAGAAAATGATAAAGTACAAATAATAATGTCTAATTACAAATACACTCTACTTCTAATAATCATTATAGATAGTAGATAAAATAAAAATTAACGTTATGAAAAAAAGTCGAGAAGATGGGGTCAGTGTTTCAGCCACAATATATAGTTCTCGGTCATTGAAGTACAATTATCAGAAAGACCTTGGAGGTTATTTTAAGCTACAAACAATTGATGAAGACAAAAGTGGAGAGATTACTTTGTGAGAGCATTATCCAGCGCTTAATAGTATCTAATAAGGGTGCGTGTCTCATCACAGTAGTCAATATGATACGTATTTGGATATTGATGTTGCGATACGATACGTATTTAGAAACAAAAGTTTTACCAACGCTTTGTTACAAAGTTTGACAGTCTTGTCTGTAATTTATTATCTATATTACAAACATTGTCTTATATAAGTACTTCACACTTTACAGTGCTTTTTAAAATTCTCAGGTTTGATCAACTAAATGGCAGCTGGCAAAAGAAGTAAAATAAAAAAGTTAATATCTGTCTATCTATTTTGTTATTGTTAATTTGTTATGTTACTTTGCAAGTAATGTTTTTGATAAAAGAAATTAAGACAACATGTAGTATTCAATACTCATCTTCCTTTATTGAATCATTAATTTTTAGCAAAAATACTTTATTGGAAATTTTGATTTTTTCTGTACAAAGACTTATAATGTTTACTGAAAGCTTGCCAAATTTAGTGAAGATACATAAATCGTATCGTATCAGACGATGAATGGATACAATCGTATCGCCACACCTTTAATATCTAATCATTGAAAACTGTGATGTAAAGAAGGAGGAGACTGCACAAAGATTCGTTTGGATTTTATAAGGGTTAGTGCAATAACATGGAAGACAACTTCCTAATACATGTAGAGATATGTACCTGGAACACAATAATGAAGCGTTCTTGATGGCACCAGGTTACTAACTAGTATAATTAGATAAGACGTGTAGATATAAAACAGCATACACCACAAACTTGGCTTATGTGATAGGATAATGTCTTTTGGACTGTGTAATAGTCCTATTACTTTCAAGCATCTAATGGAGTTAGTCGTAGGTGGACTCTGGTGGGGAATATGTTTAATCTAGGTACTTAAGGTACTGTAGTTTCGAAGTACTTTTGGAGAAGCTCTGATCAAAGTTTAAAGCTAAGAAGCGCATTCTAACGTGTACCGAGCTAAGCTTGTAGGATGCATGATTAGTGCCAGCAGAATCTCCAGTGATGCAACAAAAACTGTGACAATGAGCTACTGCGCAAGACTTAACTGCAAAATGAGATTTGAAAATTCCTTGGGGTTTTATTTCTAGCATTATTACTTTGTTGGAAACTTTTTAACAAGATTTATCCGACTCTCAAGATAGATCAAGTAGGATGTGAGGTTCTTTATAAATTGTAAGTGTGAACACTCATTGTAAATATTGGAGGAAAGGTTCATGGAGTCCAGGACTGACTTATTAAAAACTATGTATCACTTTTATTCAGCACACAGACATGCGAGTGTGTAGAATCACTCTACAGAACAGGGTGGGCTAAATTTAAAGGGTCATAGCTTATGTCTCTAGAAATCTTGAGTTTCTGAGATCATTATAAAACAATAACTGGATTACAAACGAACTTTCAGAAAACAAAATTTGAAAATTTGTTTGTGTTATATTTGTTTTATTTAAATATAAATCTAGGAAAATAAAGTGTTGGATCTATAACAGTTTTAACTTTATGAGTATAGCCAAAAAGCCACCAGTATGACAGAATCCATAACAATGACAACGACAAAGTATCAGATCCGATATATTGGAGAAGTGGACTAGTCAGGTGATTATGAGCATCACAGATATTACAATTTGACTCTATTTGTGTCTAGATAACTTGCATTACAGTTACAGTAGAGAGTATAAATCTAATATGAAAGTTTATTAATATTTTTATACAATAAGTCGAAGTTTACATAAGTAAAATAAAAATTGCAGTTGAAGAGTTTGATAATATGATAATAAGACTTCCACGTTGTTTTGTATAACATGACCGGAGAATGAAGTTGACATGTATTTCTCTTATTTGTTCCTTTTAAGGTAAAATAGATACTATCTATAATTTATGAGATTGAGATTGGAAGGTTAAAACGTGCCAAATGTGTAAACATACAAGTTTATGAGTAGGAATCAGTATAAGATTCACATACACACCAAGAAAAAATTAGCCCTAAAGGGGCAACTGAACATATTCTGTTACACATTAATGCTATATAATTTATGATTGCTAGTTCACTTGAAGCAAATTAAACAGAAGTTTGGAGGGGAGTGGTCAACCAAGAATGAAAATTTTTCAAGTGTTATTTTAATTCTGGAAAATATAATCTTCTTTGTTTGCATAGTTGAAGGTATTTCAAACGAAACAAAGAACAAATAGATCTAAAACTGGAGTGTGGCAATGGCAAAAAGTGTAATGACTGAAATAGTCATGAATTTCTCCCTTCCATAATTAATTCAAAATATATCACTAGCTAAGTAAATTCACGTATTTTTCTTACAATTCTATGCAGATGTTCTGCATATAGTTAGGACATCCTTGTTAACCTAATGTGGAAAGGACATAATATGTACTAATCATTTTACTCATATAAAGGTTGCACACACACTAATGGCTAGAAACGCAAATCACTTTATTCCTCTGTCTGTTTCTCATGATTAGGGACTGAGTCTATTTCAAGGGGTGACACAGATATTTGTACATATTGCTATGAGTTGCGTGTTTTTTCTCCTATAAATCTTATTTAGAATATCTGATGGCGTATGCAGCATTGGATTATAGTGTACCACACTCTACCACCTTTATCTGAATTTGGTGCAGTGTATTGTAATTCCTTTTGGTTTCTTTTGTGAATGTAAAAAAAAAATATTTTTTTGTACTGTGGAAATTTCCAAAAAGCTATCTTTCACTTTAGTAGACAGCAAAAATCACAGCAGAATTATAGGCTTGTCGGTAAGTGAAATAGTTAATAACATATCGTTTTTACTGTGATAAAATTATTTATTTGGTCATTCGTGTTTGTTTATTTCCTTTGCTGTCCTTGTTTGATTTATTCTCTGCATAACATTTCTGCTATCTGCATTTTCTGGATATCCGTAAAATTTATCTGTTGGATATCAATGGTCCTGACTAGCACAAATTAGTTAAAAAGTAATATTTTTGGTACTATGAGGTAAAGGCTTGTTATTGCATAGTTTATTGTAAATGTGCTTCTTTTTACGTTGAACTCTCTGATACTGTAACTCTTTGTACGGCGTGAACAAGGAAGGACACTTTTAGAGACCACATAGAACTTATGGCAGAGAGTAGAAACCCACAGCTTAAGTGAGCACTAAATATGAGAATATGACAAAGACCAGAAGAAGCACTCCCTAAGACCAAAGGATTTTGTCTACGATTATGAGAGTGATGTCTAAGTTTTCAATCAATCCCGTGGACTGTATGGTTAATGTGCATCTCAATGGGTTTTCCTAAACACTTGTGTCAAAATGTCCAGTGGCCATTTCTTGTGATCTTGAGCATAACACAGTAGAAAAGGATCGTAATAGATTCTAGCAGCCCTAACATGCTCTCTAGGTGGTCTCTAGGGGAGAAAAAGGTGCTCGCTACTAAGCCCAAGCATTACGATATGCTGTTTCAAGTCACTCATGGCTGAGGAGAATGGTCAGACATGCACACTAGATGAAGTCTGGTGCACCTCATAGCAATTTTATCAAGTGAAGCAGGTGTCATCTCTGTATGATCCTATGGACCTTGAGCTTAGTTAAGAGCTTCCCAGGCAAAATGATAACATGCGAAGTCTGCCTGGTAGCCAAGGACGAGATAGGATGTTATAGTATCACATTTTACATCATCACAATATCAATGATCGTGTGAAGTACCACGTGCCGAGTCATTCCACTGTGATCTTAGCCCAAGGATATCATATTCCTCGGGATATATATACATCTCCAGACCTCTGTAAGAAGATAATGCCCGATATCATTTCCAGTGGCCTAGGACTCGACAGGATATTTGAAAAAGTGTGATATCACACGTCATATTGTCACAACGGCAATTATGGTGTATATTACTATGTTCTCAGTCATTCCATTTAGAACTTTGCCCAAGGATGCTAGATTTGTAAGAATTCAAAAGTTTTTGAAACTTCAGATTCTATACCAATTCCATTAGAGCACTATAGGATGAATTGTTGCATAGCATATCAAACCATTATGATAATAATGATGGCATGTACTACTGAGCACCCAGTAATCTCCCTACGACCTGAACCTAAGGATGCCACATTCGCAAGGATACGCACATCTCTTAACCTTGTGAAGAAAATGTACACAGCCTCTCAATTACAGAGCAGTAGAGAAGCTGATGACCAGAATCTGACTGCAACATCATTTAATTATTGTATTGTGCAATAGGACGAGCTTTGAGTGTTTAAGGTCAAACAGATACAACCATTATGGTCATTTCGTTAAAAAAATCAGTGAGTGAAATAGTTTTCCTTAATTTCTGGGTTACCAAGTGATGTTCGTGGTATGTATTACATTGTGTGATTGCTACTTCATTTTTTTCTACAGTTAGGATGGTTATTTTATTGAAAAATCAACAGTTTAAAATCATTGTAAGCCTTACTTTCTGAGCAATCAAGTGATATTTAGCTGTAAGTCATGGGTAAAATGTTTTGTGATAGTCGCCCGATCTATCTGGTAAGTTCTAACGAAATTTGCGATAGATACAGGTAAAGTTTTTGGATGAAAATTCTGATGAAAGTGACAGTCCTCATAACTATCAATGGTAACCAAGGATTCTGACAAGTAAGCTCAAATAACTTTGCAATCTTTGGTTCCTGACCATTAGGGTTGAATTTTATATTAAATGTTGGTGGACATTTACCTGTAGAAACTGAATCAACTAGTGATTTTGAGTATAAAGTCAATATTGTGGTTGGTATAAAACAGTCTTCCTGGTATGCACTAAGAGAGCTGTGCTCTAACAACAGCATAGGAAATTAACATAGATTTTATAAATCCCGTAAATTTCAGAAATTGTTCATTTATACAAATCAAACATATTTATATATCAAAACTAGTTTAAGACAATAGGCATGTCATGTTTTCTCTCCTTTCGTAAGAATAAGAGATCATTTCATAATTTTACCGCATAAAGGCTGAGTGAAATAATCGAAAAACATGTCAGCTACCAAAACTGAAAGATATTCCTTCACCAACATTACTGAAAACAATGGATCCACCAGTTTTTCACCTAGTGTGGTGTAAACTTCGTAGCAACTCAATGTTTTGTTCTCAATTAGAAATTGCATGCTTACGAATATTTCAGTTTGTACCAAATTGCATATGCTCTTTAATTGCATTTAGAAAATACAGAAAACACCATATTTTATACCTCAATGGGGTTTAAGCTGATCGTCGCAGTTTTCTACCAAGTGTATCACATTTCAATATTTCAAGTCAAAATTATTTATTAACTTGAAAATTGTTCTTTTGTATGAATCATAGGCGAATAATAATTTGAGGCAAATGATTATTTGTCTTGGCATTAGATAAAAGGCGAAAAATAACTCAGAAAAAAAAATCTAGCGAAATGATACACATTTTATCTAACATGACTAAATATCTTTTTTCGATATTATTTCTGAACAAGGTAGCCGTAATTCAAAACTCTGTGTTAATTACATTTAGTTGCAATGTTATAACAGTTTTTATGGGAACTACTAGAATATAGTCCTGGACTTATCTGTGAAATCAGGAGTGATTTTGTTTATTTATTCAGATTATCAAACTGCAGGTTGTGAACAGACAGGTTTATGAAACCTTCAAGGCTAGAAGCATTGGTCACTGCTTGTCAAGTAGTTGGCTCAATTGCAGTTACCAACATAAGCTGTCTTCTTACATCTCCCCTCTCTTCCCCATTAAACCCAGGCTCTGTCTTAATAACAACCAGACAATAGTAAAAGAACCAACACGTATGAAAATGGCTGAGCTCGCTGACTGATGACTGTTGCCATGATCAGGAGTCTGGTCAAGGCATCCAACCATAATGAGTTGAGATTTCAATTATCGGAAATCGCTATTTCTCTTATTCTAGTTCGCTGGCCTTCCATCTTCCTGGGTTGAAGGAAGGTTGGAGTGAATGTTGAACTTATATACTCTGATTACTGTGCAGCAGAGGCAGATCGCCATCAAAGGGGGGGAGGGGGTGATTAGCCCCAACCTCTTCATTCTTTTCATTAGTACAATAATTAGCAAATAATAAACACTTTTGAATAAATTATTAAAGTTACAATGCTTTAACGTAGTTCTAGCGTATTAGATATTATGTTGGTTCTCCACAAAAACAAGCTGAATTTAACACATTTCAAATGGGAAAGTAAGGTATTTGCACTCTACAGTGTGATTAATGTTTTTGTAGTTTGTTGCTGAGAATCTAGCTTATCATTTTAATATCATAACAAATTTTGAGGTTTTTATTGTCTGAATCTAAAAATATTTTGCATTTATACTTCCGTTCTACGAAATCTAAAGCTCCTCAGTGTTTGAGTGAGAAATCTGCGGACTTATATAACGCTAAATATCGGGTTTCGATACCCGTAGAGGGCACAGCATAATCAACCCATACTGTAGCTTTGTACTTTAGTACAAACAAACAAACGAAACCTTGAATTTGGTTTGTTACTTTCATGCGGTATATTGAAGCACTGAGGTATATTAACAAAATACATGCCTAAATAAACAACAACGAAACAAAAATTTGCAGTTGCCTTTTATTAGACACGTGTCAGTTACAGAGTCTGGTGATAAATTTTCGATATACAACACTGTGAAGTTTAAAAGAAAACATAAGCTCAACTTCCATGTAGCAAATAGTTCATTCAAGAGAAACGTAATGTCGTCCTTTGGTGTACTGTTGCATTAACGCTATATAAATAAAGTAAACTTTTCATTAATTTGTGAATGTTCTGAAAATAAAAAGTATCAAACATTTCATTGTTAAAAAGAAGTTTGATATAACACACTCTGAATTATCAAAATAATTTAAAATACATGATTACGGGGTCATAACTAGCTGTGAAGATACCACTCACTCACACACACAAACATATAATTAGAACGTGTGCATTGAAATCTAAGTTTAACCTCGGTAGAATATTGACTCAAGTTGCGGAGCAAAAACGTTTTATTTATGTTTAAATTAATTTTACGTTTACGCAACTGAGTTAATTATCCATTTTTAAGTTTACTTACTAGCCATATATTTTTATGGGTGCATGCATCATACAATATATTCAGCAGGTGCGTTATTACAAACATGATTCTCAGTCTGATGTTACTCAATTTTTGTACATCATGCATAATAGTAAGTTAACAACACAAACCTCTGTAGTCGCTATAGTCCCCTACTAGCCCAGCGGCAAGTTTACGGACTTACAACGCTAAGATCCAGGGTTTGATTCCACGTGGTTGACACTGGAAAGCGTGCATATAATCCACTGTGTATATTCGCGTTAAAATAACTAATTGCTCTATAAAGGAGCTATAATGAATTTTAAGACGATAATTATCCCTTGATCGAAGTTGTGTTCTGCATTACCTACTTCACAGACACATGAATATTATAAATAACAGTGTAATAATTAATTCCACTGTAAACATACACACAACATATTTAGCTTTTAAAGATGTACAAAAGTAACTTACATTCCCTCCACTTAAGCCCCGGAACTTCTTTAACGGATTGTCATTAAAGATGTTACCGATGTTTCTACCTTTATTAATCGCATCAGCCACGTCAGATATCATCTTTTTTATATCTGACAATAGTTCTTCGTTACTATCTCTCACACATTTGGTCATCTAAATAAAATCGCATTAAACAAACACCAAAAATATATTACAAGTTCCGTTACATGAGTTTCACATTTGGTTGACAACATACACATTATGTTTAGGTACACTTGTATAACGACTTCGAGTTTTAATGATTCAGTACATTTATGAGGTAAACATACATTTAATCCAGGCAGGCAAGTTAAAAAAGAAACATATTAAATACAGATAAACCCTTCATTTATACATTTATCATAAGTGTGGGGCAGATACGCAATACAAACTATTTACTCATATATAACTTTAACAACCAAATAATAAATCTTCAAAAGTATTTGACAGACACCTTTAGGTGTTAAACAAATCACACACAAAATTACAAGTCATAGAACCACTTGAGAAAGTCAGCAGAGCAGATACATAAATTCACTAAACCACAAATTTCTCAATCGCACTGACTGACTGACATTGTTGAACGCTTCTAATTGTGTAACAAACAGACTTATCATAGTTATAAGTGCACCAAATAAATCAAAAGCATAAGGACCACGTGCTAGTGCTAGACGTAATTTCCAGATCTTGTCAGACAGTGCTGTAGATCGAGAAGACCACGCCCCATTCACTGTTTTATTGGACCACACCTACTATTTATAAGAAGTGAGCAAGTGGACAATTATATTTTAAAATGGCATCCATGTTCAAGGTATTAACTGATGTGTGAGTAGTATGGGGTATGCCAACGTAGGGTGAGCCTTGAGTGAATCTTCACTATCTAGGCTAGAAGACAAGCTATGCTCTTTTGCAAGGTATTGTAAATTAAATCAAGTTTGCATTCATGAAGCATTTAATACGTAGCGTAATGTTATGATGCACACCCAAACAGATGATGTACATATAGGATATCAACATAAATGAATGAATGATGCATAAGATCATGTCACTTTGTATGATAAAAAGTGTATGAATAAGTGGAAAAAATATTTAAAAAAAATTGAAAGTGTAGAAATGGGTGCACCAAAAAGTGAGGAAACGAAGTAGGAGTAGGCATGGTATAGTAAAATTTCCTCTGTAAAAACTCACAAGGGGGCGTGTACAACATCTGGTTCATGCCTACTTCATTTTTCTGTGTTCTTATGGATACGTACAAAAGTGTGTCTATGATTCTTCTACCTTTGCATAGACGGTAACAAATCCATGACGTCGATACACGGAAACATCTTAGGATTTTTATCTTTGCATTTTAATCCATTTATATAGATAATGCACGAAACCTTGTTGCCTTCTCGTGTAATTGCAAAAGGAGGGACAACTTGTAAATAATAAAAAAAACATACAAGTTATGGGTTCACACCAATATCTGATTCTTCTGGTGTCGAATACACAGACTTCACAATACATGTATTGCCTCCAATAAATCGATTCCCAGAAATCTCTATTCATTGTATGATAAGCATAACTAAGTTTGATAAGTATGGTCCACCTGGCTTATTGTGCACGGAATAGGAAGATTGTTTGTTTGTTTGTAATTAAGCACAAAGCTACACAATGGGCAATCTTTGCTCTGCCCACCACGGATATCGAAACCCGGTTTCTAGCGTTGTTAGTCCGCAGACATACCGCTGTGCCACTGGGGGGGGGGGCGTATAGAATGAAGCCCAAAAATATTATCTTAACATTTCCATTTGTTTTAACTTTTTCCTGGTAGGACCGAAAGGCCCTTACTTTTTATCTTTTATATTTGTCCCCAAGTGGCTCAGCGGAAACTCTGAAGACTTTAATACAAAAAACCGGGTTTCGATAGCCATGGTGGCCATAGCAAAGATTGCCCATTGCGCTTAAGAGCAGACAAACAGACTCTGGTGGCTCAGCAGAAAGCTTTCGGACTTACAACACTAGAAACTCGGGTTCAATAAAGCTAGAGATACAGCGCTAATATTCCATATTACAGTTACTTTTAAACGGTAAATCATGATCGTTTATCGGACCTTCTACCAGTAAACCATGGTCAAAATTAAACATTATACTGGATGAATTAATTGAGGGCAAGGTCTCAACCAGGGAATAGTTTGTTTAGATACATTCTCAGTTTAACTGTGCTGTACTACATATGCATCGTGAACCTATATTAACTCTACATTTCAACATTAATATAGTTATTAATTTACTCTCTATATATGTCTACGGACTTACAACGATAGAAACCGGGTTTCGATACCAGTGGTGGGCAGAGCACAGATAGCCTAATGTGTAACTTTGTGCTTAACTACAAACAAAGGAAAATGAGAATTAATTTAATTTGAAGAGAAAACAAAAAGTATGACAAATATTACGTTAATTTCATGCTGTGTGTTTTATGTAAAATATTAAACTGTTTACTTCATTTGATATTTCCTGAGTTATATTTGCGTTGCATTTGAACGAAACATGGGTAAGTTGAGCTGAAAATAATCTCATCGTTTGTCACGTGACAGTAACTTGTTACAGACAGATAAATAGAATAAAAAGTTTACAAATCACCATGAAAATAATCTAATTAGAAGTTGTGAATTAATGATATTTTTATTGGTCAAAATTTGGCAAATTACAAATATATTTTTGTGTGTGTTTGTTTTAAAGCAAAGGTACACAATAGGCTATTTTTGCTCTCTTTACCACGGGTAATTGGATCCTGGATTTCAGATTTATAAGTCTGTAAACTTACTGTTACTCACTGGGGAACAAATTTTGTTTTAAAGTGTATGAATGCTATATGTAATGTACACACACACATATATACACGTATATACGTATAAAGAAAAAGAATATTAGGCTGTTCAACGTTATATCGAATAATTTATATCAAACTAAACATACGCGAATTCACATTTTATTTCTGTTTTGTTGACTTGATAATCAAAACTTGTTGTTAAAATATAGAATTTGACTTATTTTTTCTTATTTTGAAAATTATTAGATATGTTCAGAAACGATGATCAATTAATAAGGAAACTTTTTTACATCATCATGAAAAAAGCTAAACAAAACAAATTTGTTTAACTTTCTTTAACATAAATCCTTTGGGATTATGATTTTTAATAATGGATTGTTTTTTTTCTACTTTAGGTGCGAGAAATATATGAAAGCTGTAAAGAAAAGAATGATGTAAATGACCTGATGAATCTGTGTGGCAAGAAAGATCTTCAAGAAAAGGTATATATTGTTTGGTGAATAATGTGATTTATCAATAGCTCCAATAAATAAAAATTATAATGTCATAATATCTAATTACTCGCGATCTATATTTTTGGAACCTGAAGCTAACCGCTTGAATAGGAAACTAATTAAGATTTTTTCATGCAAGCTGAATTAAAATATTGAATTTTAGATACAGATAGGACTGGAACGATTGTTTTATGTGAAAGATAAGGTTTCGCCCTCTTTAAAGCTATTTGCACCTAATCTAAACTCAGCTCTTCAGTGTGAACATGGGTGTACTGATTTTAAAATCGTTGAAGAACCACACCATTAGTACAGTAATATTAAAATCGTGGTGAAACCTAGTGTTCTTCATTTTGATTTGAACCAGATTACGCCAGTCTTAGTAAGCCTTCTTTTTCAACTTTATCGTTAAACATGAAAAACACTCATCGCCAATCAAA
Source organism: Limulus polyphemus (assembly GCF_000517525.1). Lineage (NCBI taxonomy): Eukaryota > Metazoa > Arthropoda > Merostomata > Xiphosura > Limulidae > Limulus > Limulus polyphemus. Next base: position 144,065 of record NW_013668413.1, on the reverse strand, counting down.
CATACATTTTTCATTGAACATTTAAAACCAGTTCCTTATCAAATCCATTCTTCATTTCTACTTATATAGATTTGAAGTCATTTTGGTGGAAAGACTGTGTGTTGGACAGAAGCCAACAAGCTCTGATAAACAAACAAACAAAAATACAGTGAATTAGAACTCAATATCACATCATAACAAATATAAATCTTCTTTATGGTGGTACTATATGGCTTTCGAAAATGTTCAATGTTCAACGTCATGTAACGTCTGCTATTAACTCTTAGTTATTTCTGTGTTCGTTGTTGAATATATATATATATATATATGTCCATCCATTCAGGTTGTCAAACACACCCAAATACAGATCACTGAGAGAAACTAAATGCACCATTTTTCATGTTAATAGCTTTCATAGAATACAACACAAAAATAATCAGTCTTTGAATATAATCTGCAATTAAAAAAAATAACTCACTGACGACCAGTTATCGAGTACGTGAACATTCCTTGAGCAACAAGTGTAAAGGTAAACAAAATTTTAAAATATCAAAAATATCAGCGATGTTTATAATATGCTTTTGACCCAACCCTTACCAGTCCGATAGCTATGATGTCTCCCATAAGCAAAGTATGACTGTTGGAGCTTCCTGTCTCACTTCCGACATCAAACACCGAAGGGTATGATACCATGCATTTCATTAGGGTCACGTAATTGGATTACATACATGTATCTGTACTTGGTTGCTGAAACAGTTTGCAATAGATACATTTAGCTATATACAACTTTCATTTAGTTTGAACAATTACCAAGTTATAAAGGGTACGAAGTAAGAATGGACGAAACGATGGCCACCTCCACTTTGAGGTTGCACCAAGTATTGTAATGTTTCCCCACCCATTCCTACCTTGTTTCCTTATTTTTGGTGCTCCCGTTCCTACTTCCTAATTTTATTATTTAAAAGTTGAAGTTGTATTTATATAGGATTAGCTACTGATAAAATTCAATTCAAGTATACAATTGGATCAAAGTTTAAAGTAAAACACGAAGTAGGAATGGCTGAACGATAGCCACACCCACTTTGAAGTTATACCATGCCAAAAAACACCAAGTGCTGTAATGTTATCCTGCCCATTCCTATCTTGTTTCCTCATTTGTTTGGTGTTCCAATTTCTACTTCCTAATTTTTTAGAATTTTTTATACTTGTCTCACGGCCTTTTTTACTGGTAATAAGTTTCAAGAGTGGCTGGGCTATAGGGCTATCCTTCTATAGCTTTTATTGGTATTAAGTCTCGAAAGTGACCGGGCTCTAGGCCTAACCTTCTCGTAGCTTTTCTTAGAGCTATTTCTCGACATTTCCTGGATTTTGCTGATATCTTTGCTATAGTTTTATTGCCATCTAGCCAAGGTGGCAGCCCTTTCTTTGGCTGGATTAATGGCTAAGGCTTGTTTCGCATATTCAGCATTACTGTTTCTAATCTTATCTCTATTCTCAGCAATGATCTCTTCGTTGGGACAGGGGCTTTTCAATGTTATTAACATAACATTTTTCTCTTTTCTCTCTCGTTTTGTTTCATTGAAAGCATATTTAAAAAGTGGCTCTGTTTCAAGTATAACCTTAGATGTCAATAGAACACACTTAGTTTGTATACAATGCAAAGGTAAATTATACAACTTATCTTTTTTTTTGTTTTCAGTCCAAGTTTTTGCAGCAAAAACAAGGAACTAAACGAAAACTATGTAACGTACAGAGTTACTCGTTTACTTCACTGACATTTAATTTAACCACAAAATTTTACTGTTTGCACCATGAAGTAACTAAATATGCGACACGAAGAAAGGTTGCAAAAACCCCTTCTCACCCCCATAAGTGCCAAGAAAACTTTGGGCAGAATCAAACATAAATAACCCCTAAACAACTTAAAATGTAACCTTAAAATTAAAAAATAATGAGCAAAATGAATGATAAGGAATATAAAATTTATGATAATAATTAAAAACATATTAAAAGAAGAAATAATATTTTATACAAGATGAATGAACTTTAATCAAATACTATATACACATAAATCTAAGTAGTATTAACTGTAAAGAAAAGTAAATTGTATTGATAAATACACGGAATGTTACCAAACTAAAAAATTATGTCTAAGGTATCGCCACATATTTGGAAAATATATGACGATTTAAGGCACCAACGTTTATCAAATTCTTTGGATGAAAGTCTAATTCTATCCGTTCGTTGCTGCACGCACCACTTTCACAAGTTTGTCTACAGGTTCAAAGTTTGCATCACGAAGACCACAAACAGTACTTAATTTCATTAATAAAAAACAAGAAAGAAAATCGTCACAGAAACCTCAGATATATAAAATTGAAACTTCACTTTCAAAGGTGAGATCATCATCATTGTTAGAACTAGATCTAGAGAATCTACATAGTCCACTTTTTTTTATCTAGCAGCAATTCTAGCTGATGCAGCTGCAGGCTGATCACATAGCACGTGCACATAAGCAATTGTGCACCCGCACGTAATATTAGAGCTAGTAGTTACTCAGAAAGTCATGGAGCATACGCGTAATAATAGAATATGGCTACTAGTGTATTGCTATCTCGTAGTAGTGTTGTAAAATGGTTATTGTTATTACTGTATATTACCAAGGTTATAAGTAAAAGTAAGATAAACGCTTTTAGCCAAAGTAGCATAATTCAATCATGTGCATTTAGATTTGGGTAAGGTTAAAATAGGAGAGAGCTACGCCTTTCCAACAACGTTAGTCAGTAAGTCAATTTGAGAAATTTTTGTTTCTACTCTACCGACTTTCTCAAGTGCTTTGGTGGCTTGTTATTCTGCAGTTGGTTTGTTTAATACTCAACAATGTTTGCAAAGTGTTTATAAAGTCTGGTTTGAATGCTGTTTGCAGTGTGTTTGAGATTTGAATTTGTATTGCCCATCTAACCCATTCCTACTATAAGTACTACCACACTTATGATAAGAGAACTTGGTTTGAGGACTCACAAATCACGGATTGAAAGAAATTCAAAGTGTTGTATAAAATGTTCTAAAACTTTCAGACTGTTTTAAAATGTTACATTTGAGATTAACGGTGAAAATAAATTGATATCATTAGTATTTGTTTGCATCTTCATTTACTTGTAGAATAATATTAGCTTTGGTCATTCTTCCTTCTCTCCTCCCCTTCTCTTTCAATTCTTAATAAATGAAATCATAAAACTATACTATTAGATATTGTCAATGAGTGAAACTACTTAAATGCATTATCCTGCTAGGTTGTATTTTAGAACTGCCATCCATATAATAAGATTCAGTATCTATATATCTGCCTATATGTCACGAAACTCCTCCTAAACGGTTGGTCGCACCAACTTCTAAGTGGTACGAAACGAATTGTCTAAATCCGGGAATTTGCATAAAGGTAAACATTTTCACTTCACTCCTTAGGGAACCGAGGATATCCTGAAAACCTCTTCTCCTAAACTGCTGGATCCACCAACTTCTAAATGGTGCCAAACGAATCATTTTGGTCCCAAGGTTTAAACAAAAGTAAAATATTTCACCCAACCTCTTAGGGAACCCGGGTATTTTGCTAAAACATTTTTTTTCGGGATTCCTCAAAAGTAGATCCTAAATTTAACATTGGTTTACATTAGAGCACATAAGTAAGTATGCTACTTACTTGTCTGTATTTTTTATTATAATTTATAACCATTACGTTTCACTCATATTCTTTCACATCTACATTTTTAAATTCATAACTGGTAACAAACTTTACTCAGTCAAAAATGGAAGGGTGATTATACCTGTAAATATGTGCCATTAGCCCACGGGTTCGCTAGTAGTTTGATAATCTTTATTTTCTAAATAAGTAAAAAATTTCGACTTTAAACGTTGCCAGATATAAAAGACTGTTTAGTGTAAGTAGTATTATAACGTTATTTATTCTGTGTTTGTAATTCATTGATGTCGAGGCTATTCGGCTATCGAAAGTTGTGTGCAATCCATTGATGTCGAAGCTATAGAGATTTCTAAAAGGCCTAAGTGATAGATGTATAAATAGCTGTGTCCAGACGAGTGAAAACTGTGAGAGAGTAAAAAGGAAAGTCACAGGAAAGAGAAGTTCGGTGAGAGAAAATTTAGAAAATGCAAAGTTCACCATTGTAGGAGGAAAGGCCTAATGGTTGATATGTTCAAGTGAGATTAATATGTTTGAAAGAGATAAGGAGATTAATATGTCTTGTCAAAGGGTGTTCTAAGCTAATTGAAACTGCCTGTGTGTACTTTGACAAAAAGCAGACGATTATTTGGAAGCACAAAAAGTAGAGGATACAACTGCAGTAACTCATGCGACAGTGTAAGTGAATTATATACGGATACTATTGTGATAAAAATATTGCAAAATAGTTCGGCTTGCCAACTGAATTTTAAAACAATTCAATTGGCCTAAGTGTACTTTTGACAAGAAGAAGAGAACTGTATAGTGTTTAAGATACAATTAATATATATAATAGAAAAATAGTTCAGCTTGTCAACTGAATTCTAAAACAATTGAATAGTGTTTAAGATACAACTACGATCTCCATAGTGTAAATAATTTTGTATGTACGTTCAACTTGTTTGTAATATATATATTATTTTAAAAACAAGTGGAGTTCGTACTGTTCGTTTATTTTCGAATTTATCGCCAACAAGTCACATACACCTACTGTAAAAGAATTCTTAGCCCAACACTCCCATATACTTACAATACTATATATATATTATTAAAAAAGTAAGTTTCTGACAAACGTCTATATTTTTCTTCTAAGAGATTTAATATAGTGCTTGAAGGTGACGTAACAATGAAAGATACCTAAAATATTTTGACTTATATATATACAGAGTTTGGTATTTAAACGACACCTAATGCGACACATTGGCTAAAAGGCAAAACAAGAGATTCTAATTTAGAACTGACCAGAGAACAACCAGTTGCAGCACCATCTGTCTACACTGCTATTCCTAACCGAATAGTTGAATTGGATGTCACAGTCATAACGCCCTCATACCTTCTCGTCTGCAGTTCGACACGTTAAACTCTAGGTCGCACTCAGCCCATTGTTAAAACATTGTAAAATGAAGATGAACAAAACATTTAAATAGAGTTTATGTTTCGTTTATAAAATGACGTAAAGTTCTTAGTATGAATGTTTCAGTTGCTTAAATCAAATTTAAATTGGCTGTTTGTGGGTCACTAAGTAACATCTTAATGCTATATGTTCTTTGCATTGATGCTGATAATGTTCTACTGTGTAGACAATCTCTAAGCTGGAAGTAATTACCGCTTTTCCAGAGGAAGATATTTCTTGATTTTGTTGTGTAGTGTTGCCGCAGACATATGAACAGCTTTTGTAACTGCCTCAATCTTATCCATATTCTATTGTTTTCTAATTATGTTAAATACAACGAATATTGTCGTCTTAGAAGGTCTAAATCTCCGATTTGAGCACATCTTTATGATCTCAGTGTATGACTATTTTATATAGGAAAGGGTTCTAACATACCCTTCCCCAAAACAATTCATTTTCAGTGGCATCACAGTAACTACGAAACACCAAACAATACCAAAACGTAGTTCTGATACTAATAATGCTTGGAGACGGCTTGAATGGATAATGACGAAAAACTTTAATATAAGTTTAATATAACAGCAAATGCACAACGTTTCGACAAGGTTTTGTCTCCAAGCATTATTAGTCTCAAAGTGGGTTCCTCGTCATCGAATTTGTAGTTCTGATACATTCTGTTTCATCGCGACTTCATATAAGCTATTCTTGTTACGTCACTTACTGATCTGCATATTCAAAATCGTTTTAATATAATGTATTAAACCCTTTGTAAATGTAACTGAGAACTTAAAAAATGAAAAAAACTAGAGGATTAGTTTTTCAAATATTTAACTTTTGCATGATTATTATTTCAACAACGAATATAGTATTAATGAAATCCTATATAGAAAGGAGTATCTCTTTACACTTAATACGAAATAAATATAAATATGATGTGCTAAACCACCTACCCCAGGTCGAACTTCGAAAATGCTTTCTATTGTGTCATTTGCCTCTTTAACCTTTTGGTCATCTGTACCTGAAAGAATAAACATATCATATTCAATAATTTATGATGAAAACTTTCAATAGAAAACTAACTATGGATTAAAATTCTCTATCTTGTTAGCATTTACTACAGTTTCTTACATAATCAAACTATTAATCTACTAGTAAACCTATAGTTACAGGGCTGCTATAACGCAAACTTAATGCTTGCATTACTATATTTATATGCTCTAACGTAATGTCGCGGGTTCGAATTCCCGTCACACCAAACATGCTCGCCCTTTCATACGTGGGGGCGTTATAATGTAACGGTCAATTCCACTATTCGTTGGTAAAAAGAGTAGTCCAAGAGTTGGCGGTGGGTGGTGATGACTAGCTGCCTTCCCTCTAGTCTTACATTGCTAAATTAGGGACGGCTAGCGCAGATAGCCCTCGTGTAGCTTTGCGCGAAATTTAAAACCAACATTTTCGAAGAATCCCCGTAAAAGTGTTTTCGGGAAATATCCTGGTTCTCCAAGGAGTGGGAGTGAAAACTTTTCCCTTTGTGCAAACCTTGGGACCGAGAAGATTTGTTTGACAGCATTTAGAAATCGGTGCGATCACCGGTTTAGGAGGATTTACGTGACACACGGACACTGAATCTTATTATATAGAAAAAATATATAATATCACTTTATTTTAAACTTTGATATATTAAAGTATTTCGGTTTTGTTCGTCGTCACTCAACATGTTTGTTACGGTTCGTCGACCATTCTGAAGAAATCTTAACTATGGTTAGTGTTGATTGATATAAAACTATTAAAAACAATTTAAATGATAATATTCTCCAACTGTAAATAATCAAGCGTCATAACAATCATAAATAGGTGCGAAAATAAATGTATTTTGTTTGTTTGTTTCTTGTTAAACACAAAGGTACACAATATGCTATCTGTGCCCTGCCCGCCGCGTGTATCGAAATCCAATTCTTATTGTTATAAGCCTTCACACTTGCCACTGAGCCACCAGGAAGCAGCAGTTTATTAAGTCTTGAAATGCACATTTTAATGACTATCGCAATGATGCATACCAAAAATATTTATATTATACATGAAAAAGCGGTTTGGTACAGACAAAGAAAAGCATACTTTTGGGATCACTAAAATAAGTATGATTCAAACATCCATAAAGGGTGTAACAGTATACTTGAAAACATACATGTATATATATATAAGCGCTTACATATGGGAACATGAAAAATATATTTTAGAATTATCATAACCAATACGTTGCATAATTGAAATGTAATTAAGAACTCGTTGACCTCCTGATCCAAGAATATTTCATAACATTGGAATTAAAACTTATGAGGACACATTTTATTCATATATTACATCGTCATTTAAAGTTTTTCTTTCATTTTCTTTATATTATAACTTCTGATCTCTGATAAGTTATATATACATCTAATACTATGAAAGAACATCCATCTTATAGCATCTTACCCATTGCAGTATTCAGCTACCACCTACAGGAAACAGTTCAACAAAGTGTGATGTATCAGCTCTTATCATTTTTTTATAAAATTTAATACTGAAGAATATATTTAACTTGTGTAACTTCATATTCGTAGAGGTAATCTCTATATTGTAGGTCTTTAACCTATATAATTTCTAAATTTTGCAATGACAAACATTGCATATTTTTTCTATAATTTTGAAAAAACAAAACTTACTACACATGTTGTCTATTATATTTTGAAATTCTTTCTCTGCTGTATTGCTGAGTTGCAGCGCCATGGTCAACGTCATTAGAGAAGTCGCAAAGAGCAGCGTCAAAAGCGTCTTCATATTTCTAAACTCGTGGAAACAAATTTCTTGCACCTGAGGAACGTCAGAGGAAATAAAGAACAGTGAAAGTTGTATCTATTTTATAAGGTTGTCAGAAAATACTGGAGTCATTGAGAATTTGTTTTTTACATCTCGTTAATTTCCGGTGTTGATATTAGCACACCTGTGTACATATATATTTAGGTATGCGTATATTTCTGATGAAATAACATTCGTTACACGAAACTCGTTGACACTGGCAAGGCTTTTTGAGACTTTTCTTGAATATCAGTATACACATCAACCATTGCATCATTAATGATATCGAGAATATGTTTGATTAGAAAAGCTGACTAAACGCACGTTTTCCGTTCTATGCGCGTAATAGATTAGCCAACCTCTACTTTCTAATTTCCAGAAATATGTTATAAAAGAAGTCTTAAAATGAAACAAACGGTTGCTCATTTTTCCTATATTGTATATAATTCCAGATATTGAAAAATCTAAACGCACTTGGCGAGCCTAATTTATTGGTTTTAATCTTAACTTTAATCTTCAGTTTGTAATACAATACACTTATTAAGCTAATATCAATAAATTATTTTATGTAAGATTAGTAGCTACATAATATATGCGTGTAACGACAAAATTAGAAAAACTAACAACAACTGTGAAAAAAAAAGAGTAACAAGTTAGATAAAGCTGTAATGATCGAAAGAATTTTAGAGAAAATAGTGATAAAACATTTAGAAAATAAGCAAAAAAAGATGATAGAAATCGATGAAATAGAAACATAGGGAATAATAAGTAGAAACGAATATTATATGAAAAAAACGGAAAGTTTAAAGAAAATAACATATAAATAAATTGCTTACATAAGTGTAAACTTCAATATCTTTCCAATATTTTCCTTAAATCTTTATATAGAATCTCACAGAGATGTACAGCAAAGCTAAGGTCATATTACAAATAAATACTACTAAATTCTTCTATGTCTGTCAATGAAACATCCAACAGTTCGAAAATGAATGCAGTATGTTAGGGTAACGATATATATATACATTTCGCTCTTGCTCTTTTTCTGCCCCCAGTGCCACAACGGTATGTCTGCGGACTTACAACGCTAGAATCCGGGTTTCGATAACCGTGGTGGGCAGAGCACAGGTTGCCCATTGTGTAGCTTTGTGCTTAATTACAAACAAATCTTTTTTCTGGAGCAATCAGGTATAAAAACAGACGTTATATAATTTACAAATCCTTTGCAAAGTGGCTTTTTGAGTAAAAGAGGACACAAAACAAATTGTAGTTAACATTTTAACTGACTCAACGGAACAGTTTCGTGCTAAATTCAATGAGAGTGTTTCCCTAAAAAAAACAGTGTTTAAAAAACTGAAGACATTTTCCCCTTCACGTGTAGTTTAAGCGGTACGGAATGAAGTATGCAATGAAGAAGCTTTTCCATGGTAGGTACAGCACAGATAGCACATTTTGTAGCTTTGTATTTAACAACAAAACAAACAAACAAAATACTTTGATTTAGCTGTCAGGTCCACGTAGCTTATTGGGTTGATGGTAGTCAAGAGAAACATCAAACATCTGTTAATTATGAATAACACCATTATTACTGAAGTTTAATTTCACTTTAAGTTCGATGTTCTGTTGATCATATTCTATTAGATTATCATGAATATGCATTACTGCTTGACGCAGCAATTTCCGTTTTTTTTTTTGTTGTTGTTTCTTCTTCTCTTTACTCGTTCTCACAATAACATTCCATTCAATTTAATCTTTTAACCTCTTGTTATGTGGGGTTAGTTTGTCTGTGTGCAGAGGAGAGGTCAACCTTAGGCAGTACAACTTGACAAACTTTCTACTGTACGTGGACATCTGCTTTCAAGACCATATTTAAGCAGACCAAAGGCACTAACATCCATTAGAGCTACATTGGAGGATTTGACATATATATATATATTGATAAATATGATTGTTAGGATTCCAATTTCTTCGGACATTTTTCTCATGAAAACAGCCGTTGATTTCGAAGTGTGGTTAAACTTTCTATTAACTTCATTCAGCTTCATTGCAGTAGCTTTTTGGATCAGATGGTGCTCTTTCGTAACCATAGTTTTTCCCGGCTTCCATGGAAAGCATTTAAGGGTCTTTACTTCGAAATGTGCTCCCCTCAACGGCTAATGGGTAAGTATAAAGGCTTATATCACTAAACATCTTATTTCTATATTCGTGGTAGGCACAACACAGATAACCCATTGTGTGGCTTTGCGCTTAACAACAAACAAAACTTCGAAATGTCGTGACCTTCGGCTCTACGTCGTTTAACGATCTCGTTATATGAATATCCTTCCTCGGAAAGAACTGCTTTTATCCTCCAACATTGCACTGTTGAATGGTGAGTAATTAACAGTAAACTAAATATATGTAGGTATTAAACATGTTTCTCGTGGCGCTACAACTCACACCTGCGGCGACATGTCACTGTATTTGCATATGCAATTAATCCTATGTATTTTACTGCATATTGTGATCTTATCTTCAGTTGTTATTTGCAACGTAAATTTCAAAATTCGACATGGCATGTACTTTGAATAGGTGAGATACTTTATTACAGATATCAATAGTTTACGCAAGTCGTGTGATGAATAACAGAAACCCTCCGGTGGCTCAATTGTAATTTTGAGGGTTTATAAACCTAAAAATCGGGGAAAGATACACGTGGTGGGCATAGAGCTGATAGCCTATTGTGTGGCTTTGCACTTAACAAGCAAGTAAACAAGAACAACAAGAGATGGTAAAGTATAATTAATTTTAGGTTAATAATAATGAAGAGAAAATGACAAAAAAAAGACTACTGATAATTTGATTTTTCTAAACAACTGCGGTAATCATGTTTAACTTTAATAACATTTAAATACATTCTTTCTGGCGTAGGATGACGAGGCCTTAAATTGCACAACAGCAAATGTTATCATAGTAGGTTACGACACTTAAATCTTCGTCAAAATACTACTTGTAATATGTCTATTGTTACATTTCGTAACAAGTATCGCTATAAAAGGGATCATACTCGTTTATTTGCTATTTTAACCCAGAGTCATATTTCTCAAACAATTTATATAACAGTTGAATTTCAACCAAGACTTTGAGTATTTTGATTCAAATGGTGTAATCACTACGATGTTGAGAGAAAATGTTTTCAACAACGACCAAAGTTTAATTGAAATACTGTTATACTCTCCTGTTTACTGAAAAAAGCACATGGAACCAGTTAAAAATGAAATGTTGGTAAATATTTAGATATTAACCAATGTACTAAATTTTTAATGCTTTCTGTTTTAGAAAAGCTTCTTCATTGCATACTTCATTCCGTACCGCTTAAACTACACGTGAAGGGGAAAATGTCTTCAGTTTTTTAAACACTGTTTTTTTTGGGGGAAACACTCTCATTGAATTTAGCACGAAACTGTCCCGTTGAGTCAGTTAAAATGTTAACTACAATTTGTTTTGTGTCCTCTTTTACTCAAAAAGCCACTTTGCAAAGGATTTGTAAATTATATAACGTCTGTTTTTATACCTGATTGCTCCAGAAAAAAGATTTGTTTGTAATTAAGCACAAAGCTACACAATGGGATCTGTGCTGTACCTACCATGGGTATCGAAACTCGATTTTTGGCATTCTAGACTTTCAGGCTTACCGCTGAGTCTCTGTGGAGCAAACAAAGTAGATTAATAATATTTATTGTGTGTCTGGTGCCCTAAACTTTAAAGCAAAAAAGAACCATGCTTTGTCAATTTCGGTTTATTCATTTCACAAATCAATAGACCCAATAATCGTGATTTTATCGCAATTATTGTTATTGGGCTTAACGTTTTCAAACGTTTCACCAGCTTTTGACGTTCAAACCACCAACGTCAATTTAGGCAAACTTTTAGGTCATTTTTTTTGTTATTAATTTGTGGTTGGCCAAATGTAACCTAATGGTTATATATATCGGACTGTGGAGCTGCATGCCCAACGTTTGCGTCCCGCTACCGTCAAAAATAAAATGAAAATCGCGATTCGCACTTTCAGGCGTTATAGGAGCGACGGTCAAATCCTACCATTTGGTCAACAAAATAAATCCAAAAGTTAGCGGTGACTGCTGTTTACTAGGTGTCTTACCTCTGGTTTTTCAGTACAAAGTCAGAGATGGCTAGAGCAGATAGCCTTTGAATATCTTTTTGCGCAATCATCCTCACTCTGGTTGCTCAGAGGTAAACCTGCGGAGTTATAACACTAAAAAATGGGTTTCAATACTCGCGGTGGGCACAGAACATATAGCTCATTATGTAGTTTTGTGCTTCATACCAACAAAAAAATCCGTGAAATTCAACAAACAAAACAAAAAATTAATTCACAACGTTTTTTAATACTAATATAGAGATTATGTACACTGACATAACAATAAACAGAAACATATACATCCGCATCACCTGTATACAGGCCTATCAAGAAATTTCAGTTAACAGTCGGTTAGGAGACTGTAGCAGCTATTTACACAAAATTATCTGATTAACAGTATAATGCACTAATACATATTTATATAAATACAAGCGTGAGCTACTGATCAAACAACTGACAATATGAGTACAACATGATCTTAATAAATGAATATACCGTAACACTTTTAACCGAAATCTTGCTGATTTATCATAGTTGATTCAAATTATACCTTTATTTTTTATTATTTTTTTGATAAATTACAAATAAAATAGGTAGCTTAACTGTCAATTTTAATGCCTAAATATTAACATTTAATCCACTTATAAAATTCGGCAATAATAATAATAATTTCCGTTAATGAATATTACATAAATTACTCGTATTTTAATCTTTATAAAACACTAAAAATTGTTTTAATTTATTGATTAGCGAATTTAAACATAATTTGTATTTATTAAATACTTTAGACGTTTTTCTGTTTTTCAGAATTTGTTGTACGTACCAGAGGGATTTATACATTTTGGCAAAAAAGTTAGAAAAAAAATCTCTTTACCCTCGAGATAACAATAAAAACTTTATATTTCAGCCAACGTTTCGCCAAGCCCCGATGAAGCCGCATGTTGGCTGAAGTTATAAAGTTTTTATTATTATCTAAAGGGTAAAGGGCGTTTTTTTTTCTGATTTTATACATTTTTAACTAGATGAAAATCACGAGTAACGGAATTTACGTAATTAGTTATGTACCTTATACATTGTTGACGAGGTTATCTCATCACATGAAATAAGGAAAGAAGGAGGATGAAGGTTATATTTTAAAAGACGATACGTAGGTCCTTACAGCCCCTCAGAAATTGGGTTTCGATACACGTGGTGGACAGGGCACAGATAGCCCATTGTGCAGCTTTGTGCTTAACTTCAAACAAACAAAGGTCCTTACAGAGTAAATATAATATTCTATGTCATAATGGAAATAAAAGTAAGTTACCTCGAATATGTCAGTAAAAATGACACACCACAGATGTTACTACATCCTACACACAAGCTAATACATCCTTTATTTTCTTAAGTTAACAACTATACCACAAATAGTTGGTGCCCCTAGGGGAAATAATACTACAAAGGCGTTGCCTAATAGATATATCCTTCTTGGTTAAAAAAAAACTGTTTTTTACTTACTAACTTTAGTCATGTACGTACAGCAAAAGTGACATGCACTTTCTTAAGATGTAAAGTGGCCTAACTTTGGTTTCAAATGTTAGGAAGAGGGATAGTTTGTGCAGTTGTGGTATGCATAAGGGTATTCTATCAATATATATATATATATATATATATATTATCCTTGAAAAAGTACAAGGGACATATCCCCCCGGAAAAAATTATGCATTTGATGTACGAGCAGGTGAGCCTAAATGCTAATTCCGATTAGTAAATTCTGTATCGTGGGAATAGTGCTAATCCTCATGCCATTATGAGGAGAATTTAACTGATAGAGAGTGTATAAGACCACACTAGGATAGGTTTATATAAAATATCGGTTATATTTCCTTTCACCTATAATATATATTTATATATCCAAGTTTATAGTTGCATGCTACGTTTTGAGTATTGTTACGTCTCTGTTCGTTTGTTAATTTCCCGTAAAAATTATTTCCGAAGAACTTCAGCGATACAAGTCCTTTCTTAAATAAAACTAATTTATTCTTTCTCAACACAACTTTGCAATATACAGAATTTACATAGTCACTTTAACTTAAACACACGCTATAATTCACAACGATTCACGCACTTCACTAATGGCCACTACCGCTCACTCGACTCGATTATCTGTTTCTATGTCTCCCTATCTGCCCTTTCTAGCCGTCACTTCTGCCCCCCCAGTGCCCAATTTACGGGGTTGCAGTGTCTAATGAAGGGGGCCTGTAGCATCGAAGTATTGCACAGGAGCCTCAAAGGGTCTAAATCTGGCCCTGAAACCACCTCTAACCCTAATATTAATGGAGCTGGAGAAGCAAGTTAACTCAATATTCGGCAAAAAAGGAGGTTTATTCAGTTTATTTTCCCCATCGATAATCAAAAAGCTATAATTTTTTAAGATATACCACCATCTGTCAAATTACACTCTAGAAATTAGAATCGGAATGCGTTTTTGTTTATACTGTTATAAGTGATAAGTGTCTAGAAGGTTCATGAAGAGGCGAGTACATTCTAGACGCCCTCCTATTCTTGTATATAAGCCCGGCAAATAAAGCCGGTTTGAGACAACTATATAGAAACATTAAAAATATATATTTCAAATATAAATTCTTGCACCTTATGTATCTACAATTCAGAAGAGTATAGCAATATTTATAAAAACAAATATTTTTCAATAAAGAATGGCAAACTGAGAAGTATTACTGTTTAAAACTGGAACACAAGTAGACTGTTATTAATTAATAAAAATGGCGTGGTGATCGCTGAACCAACGAGCAATTTCGTTTGGTTTTCCGATGATGTGCAACTTTAAAGTTTCACGTGGCAAAACATGAAATGGGTCTTATGACATTGTATATTATTAGGTTCGAAGTCAGCAACAACATGGTAATATAATACAGAAAATGTGTGTAGCTTAAATGTTAAAATTATAGGGTTATTCTTAGTAACAGTATTAGTAGGTATAAAAACGGACTGTCGAGTGTATAAACTAATGAAGTTAAGTTTAGATGTGAGCAATTGCCTTAAGGCTAGTAACCAGAGCTTGTTAAATTTTAACTAAAATTAAAGTCTACAGTTTTATAAAGAATAAAAGTTTCTTAATTTGTACAGTGTACATTGGTCAGTTATAAATCAAATTAGAAGATCTAATTATTTATTCTATTAGTATTATTATATTTTAATTAAACTTGAAAAGTTTGCAAGGAGCTGGATGTGGAATTATGGATAATAGATAAAAAATAAAAAAAACAACAGAAAAGTTTCAACATTCTTATACTGTTATTGTTAGGCTAGCTAAAGTTCGGACAGTACAAATACTGGTTGTTAACAATATTATATATAGTATTAACAATAATAATATACCTGTGAGCAGTCCATTCATAGTTTCGAATAGAATTACATTATCTTATATTTATCATAATATTGTTCCAACATTTGAAAATGTTTTTATATCTTTATTTCAATTCAAGGGTATAATTATTACTTGAAAAATGGAATAGATGGTAAATAGTTGCTATGTTACAGGGGCATAGCCAGCACTACAGAGTGCTACCTTTTCTTCTACACAAAGAATTTAAGTGATTTATGTAAAAGTCGAGTGTTTAACAGTTGGAAGCTGGTGGATCCTTTGGGCTTTTTGAGAATGTTGGGTAGTTTTTCACCCCTACTCTGCTTATGCTCCAGCATTACATATAATGATTTATAAATTACATGCTGCAAAATCACACCCTATGACTCAATTCAGTCTGATTGTTAAAGTTTAGAAATGGCAATTTCCCATTAATGAAAATGTAGGGGATGTGGCTTCATTCCTCATGTCCTGTAAACTCGTTGTTGGCAGAAATATGTACTCGTGTGTATTTGTTAGTTGTTAGCTTGGTTTATGCTTTGTCAGCCCAGTGTAACTACTGAAACTTCTTAATGGTCCATGAGACTATGTTCAAAGATTTTTTTGTTATTAAACATTTGTATTCCTGTGATACATCTAAATAATATATGTTTTTATCTATAACTTGTGCAAGACTTTCTTGTTTTCTGAATTGTATTGTAATTTTTTCCCCCAAGATTTAAGGTATATCACTGTACTAAAATATATATTTGGATGTCCATCCTATGTCTACCAATGTTTAAAAATAAACCTATTATTGAGAAATCTAGTGATAGGTAAATTCAAATAATGTGTCCTTTTTCAGGAATGGTAATAACTTAATTGGCCATACACTGGAACCCTTGAGTATTTGGCATCCAAGAAAGTCATCTATTGCTTATCCTTAATGCCAGGCCTGGCAATTTTTAACAGTATAAATCCACTAAAAGTGTTAGTATTAAATTTTATATAGGTCAGATCTGTCTCCATTGACAGATAATACTTAGTTTACTGTAGCAGACATTTAATACCGAAATATTTACTTTGTGTCTTCCATTCTTCTTGTATCAAGGAGGAATGGAGGCCAACAGAGCAGGGAGCCAGCTGTGCACTGGTGCATATAAGCTTCCTCTCTATGTCTTAAATATCTTTGAAGGTGGCATTTAAACTCATTTACACTGTTCACAGAAAGATTATTCCATTGACTGAAAATAACTTTCTTAAATCCAATCTGAAGCTCTGATTATGTATTTTATACTTGTAACCTATAGGTGTAGAATAATTAACTATAAATAAATCTACAACATTGAATCCTTCAAGGCCTTTAAAAATTTTAGCCCAGAGCAACCTTGCCTTATCTAAATACATAATATACAAAGCTTGCATGTAGTCTTAGCCATATCAAGTTAGTTGGTTTAAAACTAAAAGCTTTTTTGTTTTTTCCATCTGTAACTGTAAATCAGATTTCTTCATAATCCCTCTTATTTAATTTACAGATACTTTGCAATTTGTGCATATTACCTTCTTTAATCACAAGGTATAAATATTAGGCATTTTAGCTATTTTATGGAAATGTCTATAAACCTTTTGCGTACCATAGACCATGTAGTGTGAGAATACAATTTTCTAAGCTAAATGATCTTAGTGAAAACCATATTTTGGTAGTGCTTACTATAAATGTCTACCATTTTTATTCAAGTGTAATATCTATAGCATGTAAACTACGTACAGCTGTACAAGTATATGTATAACATGTTTTTTTAGTACAGACCACACTTTCTATTAAATTAGTTTTCAATTTGTTTTCTAATGATGAAAGTTTGATAAAGAGTGGTACAGTATGATATGATAACATTTGTTTGTCTTTTTTTATGATCATCTATGAAAAAAATCATTATTGGCTAATACAACAGGAAATGTGGGTATCAAGTTATAAAACTAATATTTCACTTTTTGATATAGCTGGCATAGCATTGAAAAATGTGATATTGTCAACTCACATTCGGATAACCGTGAAAGGGTTTTTATCGTTAATAAAATCAGCCTTAAAATGCAATTTTAATGATAAATCTGCTCCTTAAAAATAAAAATAAAAAAAATCATCAAAATGTTTTCTCAATATTGTGTAACATGTGTATATAATTGTACCAGATGCTTTATTTCACTTTCTTGTGAATATGAGGCTAAGAAAATTGAAATATCAATTGTTGAAAAATTAATGTTATTTTGAAGTAGTGCAGAAAAATATAAAATTATTTACTTATATTTCATTTTAATTTGTTTTTATTCTTCCTTTAGCTAGCATGAGACAGTGAGAACAATTCTTAGCCATGGGGAACACAGAGGTTCATGATGTTAAACCATGTCCGGAAGATTTCAAACGAGAGCTGGATTTAAGTTGTAAAATGAATTACAGGAGTTATTGCAAAGTTAGTGATATAAAATTATGGGTAATTTAAATGATTTTGATACTGTTGAAAATACTACACTAATATTTTCAGATGTATTTAAAACAGAAGTAACTATTGATAGTCAACTATTCATCCAAAATCATGACAATATTGATTATTTAACTATTGATAATTAAACATTTATTTAATTTGAATAATGATAAAAACAATGTCATTTATTATAAAAGTAACAAAACATTTTATTAGTATATTAGTAATTATATTACAATAACATTTGACTTTTGATATTACAAAATAATTTTACTTTTTTACTTTACATTTTCACAATAAACATGCTAATTCAAGGTAGAAACTTTATGCTAAATATAACTAAGATTTTAATTATTGCCCTTCAAGTTTATAATTTACAGTAATCAGAATTGAGATTAACATTTGAACAAAAATAAGTAAATTGTTTTTGATATCACTTAACAAGCTTTCTTTGAGAATGCACTTATTATAATTGCTATTAATTCATAGCATGTCTTTTCCATCTATTCTAGTTTTTCACATTTTTAGTCATCTCATTTTTCTTACCCCTTCTCATTTTCCTCTTCTTTGAATGTAATAATCTGACTCTTCAGAAAATTCAGATGACAACACTTGATTGATTAATAAGAAATCTGAAGATTAAAGGCTGATTGTCTGGTGGTAAGAATATTGCTGGAAATTGAAATATAAAGTAATTGCAAAAAAACTGTATTGGATTTTTTTTTTAAAGTGAATAGAAGAAAATTATATCTAATAAAAAAAAAATTAAAATAAATTACTGATAATGAGAATAACCACAAATGATCAGCAAACTTATGCTACAAGAAATAATGAGGACTTTGCAGCAAGTCTTAACTCTTACAAGACCAAAATAGATATGGTTGAAAATACCTAAACTGCATATGCAGTTCACCTTCTCTCTATAGCTGACTAATCAGAAAACTCAGTCACGAGAATTTGAAAGCATCTCTGCTTTATGTAACAGGCATAGAGTATCTCTACATACTAGGGGTGA
The DNA here is from genome assembly GCF_000517525.1 of Limulus polyphemus. Taxonomy (NCBI): domain Eukaryota; kingdom Metazoa; phylum Arthropoda; class Merostomata; order Xiphosura; family Limulidae; genus Limulus; species Limulus polyphemus. The sequence goes on along the minus strand of NW_013668413.1, from coordinate 125,146 downwards.
TATATTATTTCAATTTATTAAACTTTTAAACCTTAAGAAACAAGCAAACTTGTTTAAACATTATGAAATCAGATTTAAACCTAAAAACGTTATGAAAAAATGCTTTCACTTATTTTTCAACAAGTTGCTTTTTATGATTACTGCATATATGGCTATAAATAAATGTATAAAACAGTGAAGCAATATGAAAGAAAAATAGCATTGAGGAATTAATGCTCTTCCATACAAATACATACAGGTCACTCACTAAATGCAGCACCTATGGATTTTAGTGCAATTGAACTGTTGCAAAGGGCACTCGGAAACAATTGTACTCGTACACTAGATAGATAATGTAAAACATGCAGAATGTAGTAGAGTACTTTTGACATACATCCTTTCAAAAGATTATTTTGAAATGCAAACTATACTGCAGGGCTATTATAAAGATGCACAGCCATCAAATAGTGTGTGACTGGACATATCAACACAGTTTATAATGACATATTGAGGCTTCAGAATCATTTTGATATAAGGTACTCAATCTCTGTAGTACTTTATAAGATATGGTTTGTTTAATTTACTGTTCTCTAACAAAATGTTTTTAACTGCATCACATACTTTTTCATGTTTATTACTCCAGCTGGATTATTTGTTTGGTAGAATTGAATAGAGGGAGTTGCATGCATCAAGAGAGTGTGTCACACTCTTATTGGTGGAGGGTTGTCAAATGACAATTTGCATGCGAGAACATTTAAATCAGTCAATTCGAAGATGGGTGGGAGCTTCAAGACTTGTGGCATTCAAAATAAAATTTTGTATAGAGAGGGCAGCAATGAACGAGAATAGCTATTTATGTGAGAGGACGTAAGTACTTATCAGAAATACACTTTCAGTATAGGAAAATTATAACTTTCAGCTTGTATTTTGGGTTTTTAAAGATATTCGCGAACTACTCTATGTTTAATATGACAGACATCTTAAGGTACACCAACTTAGGATACAATCTCTTTTTTTTTTAATCCTGAATGACTGTACATTAATGTGTATGATATATACAATGTAGTATGAAACCGTTAACAAGATGAAAGTATGATTAACACTGTTTTGTGGGTTTCTGCATATATGATATATACAATGTAGTATGAAACCGTTAACAAGATGAAAGTATGATTAACACTGTTTTGTGGGTTTCTGCATACAAATTTTCATAAAATTATGCTACTAAACTAAATAAACTAATTCTTCATTAAATATAATTGTCTTTAGATTTCACATAATAAAACTAGTAAAGATTTTTGTCAGAATTTTTCTATTTCTATCATTGCGTGAAAAGCTTAAGAATAATAACTTTTACAAGTATAAAAAAATATTATCCAGTTTTAAGCAAGACCTGATTGGTTGGTTGGAAGAGAAGTATAGAAATAACTCATTAAAATGATTAATATATATATTTCCATTTTATTGTATAGGCTAAAAAATATAAATAAATGAGTGTGCTGAGAAATCGGTAAATCAAGATTGCTGTACAAAGCATAGGCATGTGACATAAGCCAGGCTTATCCCTTCCTATTGCTTCCTACCTAACTAGAGCTAGTCTTAATTTCAGGAGTCCTGTTTCTATAAATAACTTTATGAGTAACTAACAATGTTATCTATTTTTAGACTGTCATTAGTCTGTGCTTAATAATTTCTAAAAAAAAACAATTAAATGAACTAGTTATTCAGCAATCAACTTTTATTTTTTAACAAGAATAATGAATGCTAACTTGCCCAACTTTTTTCTGCTAAAACAGTTTTACTCTGAGTAATACTGGTTACATTTGCAGCTTGTACAAGTGTGCTAAAATATTAAGTTAAAGCTACATTATTTCATCCAAATAAGGTAAACACGAGCAATGGGCATCATTGTGGTGTTGTGCCTCTTGAGTTGAAGTTTACAGATTCAGTACCTGGTGCCATTAATCATGTTCATCCTTTCAGCAGTAAGAACATTAGCATTATAATGGCAGTCATACTGTTCATTCATGAAAGAGTTGGCAGCAGATGCTGCTCACCAGTTTCCTTTCCTATGGTCAGCAGTAGAAAATTAGGGACAGTGGAAGACAGCATTAGTAACTTTGCCATAACTTAAAACTAAAGAAACAAATATATTGCTTCCATAGCTGAAAGGGCAAGCATGGCTAATGGCAACAGAAATTGAATCCACGGTTCTTGAAATAAAATAACATTTTAATCACTGGGCCATGCTTGACTGAAGCTGATAAATGTGAAGCAATCAAAGAATAATAATTACTTGGGTCATTGATAATACTACTTTTGTTTAAATGGTTATTTTATTTGACATTAATTGATGTAATTGATGCTCATGGGTAATTGATTAGTCAAGTTGATCACATATCTTTATTTATGAAAATATTATTTTTTTTAACATATATGTTATTTAACAAATATTTTTACTAACATTTTCTCAAATATTTATTATTGATTTCTGTTATTTAATGATTTTTCAGTATATGAATGGAGAATATCCAGATCAGTGCCTTTTAGAACTTCCATGGACCTACAGAGACTCTGTGAGTTTATATGAACGATTAATTCTTTGTTTTAATAAAATTTCTTCACTTCCTCCAGAACTTCCTTTTCGACTCCCACATTTGTCTTACTTGGACCTAAGTCATAATCAGCTGACATGTCTTCCAGAAAGTATCTGTTTGCTCTTTCACTTAGAACAATTGTTAGTACCCTATAATGCACTGATGAGTCTTCCTTCTTCCTTACATAAAATGGACAAACTTTATAAAATTGATTTGTCCAATAATTCACTAAACAGCCTTCCTGAGAACTTGGGTTATATGAAAGCCTTAACCAAGCTAAATGTTAGCCACAATAACCTGCAGAACCTTCCACTGTCTCTTGGTGCCTCCAATACCCTCGATGTTATCTTGGCTCGGGGAAATAAATGTAAGTCTCAGCCACCACAGGTCATTTGTGAAGAAGGATCTAATTCTATACTCAGCTTTCTGCGAAAACTGGTACTTCCTACTGCAAAGGTGCTTCTCTCTGATGAAAGTACAAATGTATTTGACCGAGTTCGTGGGAACCAAGCTTTTTCTTCAGTGCTAAATCCAGGATCTGCACGTGCTCAGTATATTAAAATGCAGACAGAGACAATGAATACAGCTAGCCGTATTCGAACCCCTTTACTTCCTCCTTACAATGCCACTTTGTTGGAGCCAGATGAGCTTAGGGATCGTATTGTAGGTAAGTGAGTTTTTCTTTTACAGTTTTATAGCTGGGTTGTCCATTTGGTAGCCCATGGGCCACATTCAGCCTGCAAAGCAGTTACAACTAGCTCATCAACCACCAGGTAAAAATAAAAAAATATGAAGCTAAAAATAGAACATATTATAGTGTATTAGAATTTGTGGCTTGGGTTGATTAATGTTTGTTACCTATTGCTTTAGTACTGTTGCATTTTTATTGATACCAACTTGAATAAAGCAGTGATATGTTTTTTCAACCATAATTAGTGTCCAGCAACTTAGAACACATTTAGAATATGTGACCTGTCAATAACACAAAGTTGGACAACCTTGCTATACATTATGCTTCATTAGTACATTGTGTTATAATTAGTATAAAGTCCATCAAAAATTACAGGGAACCATTGTTGAATGATTAACAAAAAATATAGAATATAAAACGAATTTGTCTGTACCTCCAAAATGCACCTACTATTCACTTATTTCATCAGTCACGAAGTAATTCTCTAGTCACCACATTTTTAGTAAAAATGATGTGGAAAAATGAAATGTTATCCTGAACAAAAGTACATGTACACTCTGAAAGAGACTTAAATAGCATTTTTGAGCCTTTTGACTGTATTCTAGGTCAGGAAGTAGAAAACACTGTGCGGACATTCCAACATAAATTTTCAACTCTTTCGACTGTACAAAGGATAAAAGATATTTGGTAGTAATCAATGTTTATTTTTTTATGTTTTAAGGACAAGTAGGTAATATGTGTGTTAAAATACCAAAAGAATATTTATTGATTAACATTTATTCACCACTTAAAACTTTATAAACACTGACTCTATAATGTTAGTAATAATAGGCCTATTTGTTGTCTAATTTAACCCTTTTACTGTGGCTGAGATGTATACATCAGTGCACTAGGAAATATATGTCCCAGTTGCAGTGAAATTACTGTGTAAATTCCTGAGCAAGCCACAAGCCAGGAAGAAAGCTCCCACCCCTATATGTCAACATATATTGCACAAACCTGTGATGTAATCATCATTAGACTATAGCCCTCCACCAGTAGGAGAAAGATGCATCTTCTGTGCTCAGTAATCCTCATTAGCACAAGTATTTAAACAAAAGCTTATTCTTTCCTTGACACTGTTTATCTTCAGAATGTGTATTTTTTTGGAAGTACTGGACATTTTGCACTTATTATTTTCAACTTTTATTACCATTTGCAGTGTAATTTTTCATTCTTTGATTTTCTTGGTTATGTGTGAGAACAATACCACATTTAAAATTTTTTTAATAAGAATTTTGATATACACTATATTCAGTTTGATTTTGTTTTCCTAAAATTTGTAAGTTTGGGACTTATACCCCTTTGTCTGTTCCAACATACAGGTTTTGTCATGTACTTTTCATGGTCATCATTAGGCTTGTGCACTGCCAATATACTAGACTCAGTTTATTTCTTTAAAAAAAATCTTGGATTCTGTGATGTTCCCTGTATTTTACAAAGAAAAAAAAATAAGCACTACGAAATCAGTTTCATGGATCAACTGGATTATGCATTCATATTTCCATATTTCTTGCATCTCCTGAAGTGTCATCCAACACTGTAATGGTGATTGGAGGCAGTCAGATGGTCAGTGATATTACTTTCATTGTGAACCATGTGGTTGGTTCCATTCTTATCTCACATCCAGAATTCCCAATCTCTTGCTTCTGTTACTTCAGCTGAGTCTGCACCATTTGGTAATGTGTTTCACCAATGTTATTTCCACAACAGTTTTTGCTTCTAGTTCCTTATTCCCATCAAAGATCAAGTGTCCCACCTTTGTCCTTCATTGCTTGTATTCCACAGACATGTTTCTTTTTGCTTTCTCTTTCTTCATTTATTTTTTGCTCGGGCTCCCTTGTTGTGTGAACCTCTGTCACTTGAATCTCTTCTTTCATTTTAAGGATCTCCTCTTTTTTCTTTCTCTCTCTCATCATCTACTCATCTTCCTCCATTACTAAACTTCTATATTTATTCTCACACTTTCCTTTCTTTTAGGAGTTTTACACCCTATCAGCTTTACTAGGGCAACTAACATATCCCTGTTTTTTTCCATTTAACTTGGTTTCTCTGTTTCTTGGATGTACTTCATCAGGTTGCCTTACTTTTTGACTTTTTCCTCCTTCAGTCTTCCCTCCAGACTCACTGTCTTGAATCCTTTCTTTGTGAGGTGTTATTTTGTTATTTTGGCATCTTGAGCTGATGCAGCTCATCAGAAGACATCTATGCTCACTTTGGTTACTTGCCTCTAGGACCAGGTGGTCCCATCAGGTTTCTCATCATATATGGCCCTATGGGGTC
>NW_013668413.1:118283-119027 GCF_000517525.1 Limulus polyphemus | reverse complement strand
ACACCTTCCACATTTGCATACATTTTACCATTAAGATGATGTTGCAGTGAACGAAAAAGATGGTAATCTGATGATGCCAAATCTGTAGAATATGGTGGGTGGAGGAAAACTTCCCAACTCAACTCCGTAATCTTGTGTTGCATCAAATGTGCCACATGTGGACATGCATTGTCATGGAGAAGAACACCTTTCTGATTGATGAGTGAAGGGCATTTCTGATGAAGGGCTTGATTTAAACATTCCAGTTGCTGACTATAGACCTCTGCATTGACAGTTCCCTGTGGATTGAGGAGTTTGAAATGAATTACACCTTTGATGTCCCAACAAATGCAAAAGCATCAGTTTCTGTGGATGGAGTCCAGGTTTTTGGGTCGGAAGTGGTTTTTGTCTAGGACTGGGCCAAACATCTTCTTTATGGAGTTGTCACAAATTCCTTAGATGTTTACGTATTGTTTCATGAGCGACATGCAATTTCATCGCCATTTCACAAGTGTGTCGTCTTGGGTTAGACTCAACAAGCATCTTCAGAGCATCAATATCAATTCCAACATGTCTGCCCTTGCCATCATAGTTTTTAAGGCTAAAGTCACCTGAAGGAAATTTGCTGAACCATCATTGACACTTACAAACATTCAAAACATTTACATAAACTTCTTTGATATTCTTTATGGCTACTGAGGGGTTGTTTCCATTCTTGTATTCAAACAGCATTACATGCCGAATGTGTGTCTCATTATGTGCCAT
>NW_013668413.1:111192-117445 GCF_000517525.1 Limulus polyphemus | reverse complement strand
CCATCATAATAAGGGATTAGAGTATACTAAACTTTACACATTATATAGGCTACACTAATGTGATGTTTAGGTGGTTTGTTTTACTATTACGTGATGTACATTTTTTGGGGGGTGGTTAATGAAATTGTTCCAAAATGCTACATTAATTTCCTTTGGTGCAACTTAATAAGTTCCTCAGATGGATTATAAATGGCTTTTTTCTGTCCTTCTACTCTCATTCTCACCTGTTTTGATTTCCATTGGATAATTCCTCTACCCCTCTCTGAGGTTTTACTCCTGTTCTTTTGTTGTTCCCATGAAGACAGGTGTTTGGTGGCCAGTCATCAACCTTGTTCCACTTGACTCAGCTGTGGTCTTCCCTTTGTTGCTGGTGGGTGGTCTTTTCACTCTGCAGTAGATACTCACCTTGGTGGTGAATGAGCCAGTTTGATCTCTCAGACATATTTTCTCCACATCCTGATTTGTCAGCCCTTCTCTTTGAATTGGGTCCAGTAGGTTTTTACTCAGTGGTTACACTCTTAAGGCATGTTGTTTCTTCTACTACTCTGTGGATGTTTGGCCTGTACTTGCTCCTTCCATAGTGACTTCTTTCCTTACAACTTCTTCTTTGGGAGTCATTTTGTTTAAGACAGCTGCTTCAGATCTTCAATTCATTCTCAACTCCCACCCCCACCCTATATCTCATTTGCTCTAGGGGGGTTTTCTGATTTTGTATGCATGGCAGGCTCAGCCAGTTTATTTGCTTGAGACTTGGAGCTTTCGTGTCTCCACTTCCTACATAAGGAGATTTCTCTTTTGGATCCTTTCTTTTCACTTGATCCCCACTTGATGATGCCCATATGTGTCCTCTTCAGTGATTTCTGGCCTATCAATGCAAGGGTATATCCAGAGATCCACTGTCATCTTTCTCCTCTTCTGGTCTCAGTGGCTCACTATATATATTCCACAAGACCCTGGATGTTCCTCTTCTCCAGGACTTGCTACTGTGTGAAGCCCTCCAGGTCTCACTAGTATAATTGTAGTCTCTTTTTGCTCACATGTATGGGGTTCTATATCCATGGTGAGTGCAGCACAGGTGGCACTTTGCATTGTTTTGTGCTTGACATTAATCCATCCTACAGATACATCTTTCCGGTACTGTCTCTGATCCATTTCCAGCATCTAGTCTCTGGAGGAGGAGTTTCTCTTTTTCCACTTCCCCTTGATGGTAGTTGCTTCACAGGCTTATTGCCATCATCTCCTGTCTCGTCTGTCTGGTCTTTTTATCGTGAACTATTCAGATAACTTTTCTGTTGTTTCTTCCATCCCCCTCCCCCAATTTTGGAAAGCACTTGCTCCCAGGCTTTCTATTTTCCTGGCTCTGGACTTTTCTTTTGTATGCATGACCACCAAGTTCAGTTGTCAGTCTATCATGTCACAGGGTCTTGGGGGGCCCTGGTTGTGGATCTACTATCTCACCTGGGCCTAGACCCTTCTCATAGGTTAGTCTCTCCATCCTCTGGTGTTTTCTTTGGATTTGTTTCTACTATACGAGTCCTGTTATCATTGAATTTTTAACTCCCTTCTACTTCTTACTTGCCGGAGCCATCCCTCTCACTTTTGTCTTGGCCTTTTCCTACACTCTTCATTACAGGGACCAGTTAATATTCTTCCCTGACCACTCCTTCTTCCTTTACACTTGGATGACTTGGGAGTGTGATAGGCTATTTTCTGTATTCACTCTCTCTTTCTTTGCTTGTCTCCTTTGTTCTTTACGGTCTCTTCATATTATTACTTGAACTGTCTCTTTGTTGAGCTTTTGCCAATGTCTTTTCTTATTATAACATTCCTCTTCTTCTAGTAACTTATGTTCTTCCACTTTGCCAAGTTAATTTATACACCCCCACTCAGCTAGCTGCTGCTTCTATGGGTGATGACACTCTTCACAGTAGCTCTTTGATAATACTTTATTAATTTTTCTTCTTTCTTTTTCAGGTTTCACAACCACCTTATTCAAAATATCTGTATATTTGTTCTGCTGTGATAAATGGCTTTTGGCATACTGTGAAGAGTTCTAAGTACAGCTGCAAAATAATAAAACTAAATGAACCCAGATTTGAAAAGTTGGAAAATCAAATAACCTTGGACACTCTTTTTGCAAAAACTGAGTAATAAATTAGGTGTCGAAAGAAAATTCACCCAATGTTAGATCTAATAATATATGGTTATTTTGTAATTGTAGCTGGGATGATGATAGTGATATAGCTTGATACTGTAGTTCTTAGCTGTTCACGATTTGGGTTTTCTTAATTAACATGAGCTTAGTAACTGTATTAAAATGTATGTTATAGAGCTAAGGTGAAATCTTGATGGCCTTAAGTTTTTCTTTTCAAATGAAAGTATTGAAGATGTATGCATCAATCAAAGCTACAAAAACTCAACCTATTTTAAATGATATAAACTCTCATAGTATTTTATACCAATTGGTTCAAATGCTGAGAGTTGGTATAGCTCAGAAATAAAGTCTTCAACTGGTCATGTTATTAATTTTCTTACGTAGTGTGAGTTTTTGTTTTACTGTTGTATTCAATCAAACTATAAAGTTAAAAAACTGAGTGTTAAAACCAGCTGACGAGTCGGCAACCTCAAGCTTTTTTATAATGAAAAGGCATCAGGGTAGGCTTGTAAGCAAAAAAAAAAATTCTGAATCTGATGAGGCAAGAAGAGGAACTTTTACAGTATTATTCTTACAGATGTGTTATATTAATAAGAACAACAATACCAATATAAATAAATTTAAAATATTTAATATGCTAAACTTAAATGATTATATGATGTGTTACAATGTAAATGTAAATGACATTTGAATCTGACTAAGCTAATTTAGTGGTATTTGTAAGTGATGTGCAACCAGAAAAATTGAAAGCAATTCTTTTTTAATTATTTTCTTATTAAATATTATAATTTGGCATATTAATATGTGCCTTTTGTGAATTCAGTTACTGCAAATACTAAATAAACTTCTTTAACCACTGTGATTGAAAAAGTGTGTATTTAAAAAAAATCAAAAAGCAGTAGATTATTATTTAATTTCAAGTATTTTTAGAACTTCATTAAAAATGAAAAAAATTTGAATTCTGTTGTTAAGATTGGCCTAATAATCAAAGTAAATTGTCAACTGAATACTTAAAAAAGTGTTCATGTTTCTTAGGATTAATATATGGAGCAGTGATAGGTGATGCCTTAGGTATAGCTACAGAATGGTTAGCACCAGATGAATGTGAATTCTATTACAACTTAGAAGATTTGGATTATAGCAAAATCATTCAAGATGATCATCGAGTCCACTGGAAGAGAGGAGATTGGACTTCTAATGGAGATCAGATGGTAAGTTGGATAAATAATTGGAAAGAAGCAATAACATCTACCAAGTTATTTATTAAGATTATTTAAATGCTCAGTAAATGTTAGAAATACAACCGATTTTCAATACAATTTTTTTTTTTTTTTTTGTATTTGAATTGCATTTAGAGAATGTTATATAGTAAAATCTTAAGGCTGATATTCCATTTGGAATGATTTCTATTATGATTCCATGATTTTTTCCACTCCAATCTCCACTGCAAATATTTTCAGACTTTTTTTAGGAGGGATTACATGACCTTTGCAAATGTTTAATAAGCTTTTTTTCAGCCAGGATTAGTCAATAAAATGCTTTTAGTAGAAAAAAAAGTGAAGTTTATATACGTACTGCACAATTGCATGCTTTATTTTGAACAATAAATTTAAAAGGGGAATTGGGCAGGCTTTAGTCAATCACGTTTTCATCAGCTTTTATTATATCGGGAGATAAAGCGTAAATCTGTACATGTATTACAATTTCAGCCAATGCTCTGGCATTAAGTGGTGGCATTCCTTGTCTTATGGACTAATCCACTGAGATTTTAAATTGATTGATAGCCATAAAGATGATTGTAGTACAGGCTTAGTTTACTCCTTTGAGCAGATGTATATCTTAATTTTACTGAAGAAAAACTACATACTCAAGATAGTCAGAAAATATGATAATTGCAAATCCTCTAGACTGGTAAAAATTGTATAAGGTAGATGTATGAATAAAAACAAAACAACAAAAACTAAGAACATGTTAGTTACATTCATTGAGTATTAACAATTACCCATTAAATTGCTCAAATTTGATCACATTTCAGCTTGAACTAATCACAAAATTAATTAATTATCATGTTACAAAGTTGCAAACTGTAAAGTATTTTAAATATACATGTATCAACATAACATCTTTAAATATAGGGTTTAAAAGTGATGTTTCTTTTCAGTATTTCAAGGGTCTTTCTTTTGTAAATTGTCACAGTTCTTCTGCATTTTCTTTATCAAGAGTTAGATTCATTTTGGAACTTCCAAAACTTAGCATTAAAGTTAATTTAATTGTCAATTAACATAACTCTAGGTATATGTGGTAAAAAGTAATAAATACAAGTTCCTAAAGCATATATTTTTTGACAAATTTGCAATGTATTTGTTAATATAAATGAAAATTTTATCAGAATTTTAGTAAGGGAAAAGAAGAATTATTATTACTTACTTCCATTTTTTTTAAACTTACTTTCATAGTTTCTAGTGCTAGAATCATTGCTTCAGTGGGCTGGAGTCATTGATGAGTTAGATTTTGCCAGTCGTTTAGCAGCTTGGAAGAAACAGGGATTTCTAGAACTAAATGACACAGAGGGTTACACTCAATCTCATACAATCAATCTTGTAAGTACATCTGTTCTGCACATTCAGATACATTTAGATTAGGAATTACAAATTTGTATGCACTTATTTAAGTTTTCAGAATATTTAAGTGATTCAGAATATTTAAAACCATGCCATCATTCTGTTCCCCCCACACTCCCCAATACGTTACTTATCTACTCAATCTACTTGTAATGTCTTGTGCCATGTGTAACCTCATCTTAGTAATCTTCATTTTTGTATGGTACAGTGTACATATAACTCACAATAATACATTTCTCTAACTTTTGTTGTAACACATTACAACAAATTCAGATAAATTATAATGTTAATGTTAATTTTTGTACTTAAATATGAAAATATGTAAAAAATTAAAACATACTAATAATAAACTTAAATAATTACTTGTTTCAAAATTATCTGGTTGTTGTTTTCATCAAAATTTTACTAAGTGGCAGAGGTTTATTAGTTTTTGTTGTTGTTGTTATTATTATACATTTGGAGATATATAGATATATACAGTGTAAGTTTATTTTGTATAAAATTTGAACCTTGACTTTCCATAAAAATTAAGACTTAGCTTTATATAACTTCATCATTAAATGAAAGTAAGGCATTTAAGTCAGGACGAAGTTTCTCCAGAAAAATGAAACTGGTAAAAGTTATAGAGAAAGATTTGAGAAAAAAATTCCTATGGTAATGAATGAAAAAGTTCCCTAGCAAAGCAGACTGAATAAGAACATGAGTGTGTATGATTGACATTCTTGGTAAAGTTTATTGTGTTTGTAACATTTAAAGATAAGTTAAAACTCTGAATACTTTTACAGACATTTTGTCATTGATTCCTTGTAAAACAAGGTCTAACATAAAGTTAACAAAAAGATTTGGGTCTTTGGCTACTTAAAAACCTGTAGAAGGCTAATCATTGATTGTTATTACTTATTTTATAATAAAAACTACTAAACTTTAAAATGTAATACAAAGAGGTTTTGGAACACACTACAGAAAAATCTAAGAGTCTAGAAAGCATTAAAAATACATGGTGAATGTGAAAACTAGACAAAAAAGTGAGAATAGGAGAAGAGATACAACTTTATGTTATTATATAAGATTTGGGAAGATTTTTATTCTGATTTCCCCCACTCCATTCTCCACTGAAAATATCTTTACTTTTTTAGGAAGGATTAAATTACCCTTTTAAATGTTTAATAAGCAATAAATCTTAGTTTTTTAAGCCAGGATTAGTCGATAAAACATTTAATTGCAAAAGCAATTCTTAGAAAGTTGATGTGTAAAATGTTTCCATAAAATAAGTTTAACACATGCATGGTGATCTGAGTCCGGTCGTTGTAATCTTAGTTTTGAGTTATGTACACAGAATATAAACTTGCTGAAATTTGTAGTATCTCTATACTTGTCAATATATTTTATCATGGCTTTGCAACAATAGTTAAGATAAAGTCTTGTATTTTCTAAAATTTCCTCTCTCTCTCTCTCTACTAACCTAAAAAGTTAGTAA
>NW_013668413.1:108286-110192 GCF_000517525.1 Limulus polyphemus | reverse complement strand
CTCTCTCTCTCTCTCTATCCAAAAAGTTAGTATAAAGAAATCAGTTAATGATATGCATAACACTTATTGTGATATGTATTTTATAACATTAGGCTCTTCAGAAAGAAAACTATGTCAGAAATCCCCATCAAGCAGCTATTGAGCTGCTCCAAAACAACCTCTGTTTTAACTCCTACAATGGCAGCTCCTCACCGATATCTGTAGACTCCAACACCTTTTCTGACAGTGGGGCTCTTTCTAGAGCTGTTATTTTAGGTAAGAAATAGAAATGCTTATGATTTGCAGTTTATAATTATTAAAAATTTGATACCTTACATAGTATTTCTTTTTAAGATAATTACTTTATTAAAGATTAATATTTAGAAATTTTGTAAAAAAAATTTTAAATGTACTACACATGATGAATAATACATATTCATTTTTTTAAGATTTGTAAGTAAAAAGTGCAAGATTTCTATACAGCCAACAAGATCACCACAAAAATAGGTATTATTGAGATACAAGTTTATTTTAATGAGAATAATTCTACAACACAAAGAATTGTTAACTAGACATTTTGCAAAGTAAAAATATTTCAAACCTTGTTTGTTCATTTGTTTTAAGAATTTGAATACTTTTGAACTATTTTGAATGTATTAACAGAAAAGCAAATTCAGTTTTTAGTCATTGTATTACTATAGTTTGCTTTAGTAAGATCAGGCCACAATTCTTCTTTAAGATTTCAAGTAGAAAGAAAATGAATGTATTGTACATATGTATGTATATGAATGAGCAGTGATACTACAGACAAAAAATATATTCCAATTTAATGACAAAATATTAATTATAGACTAATATTTTTTTATTTTATGTGTAAATATGAGTCTTACATTGAAATTGGGACTGTTCTATTACCTTGTTTTTATTTCCTTCTATCAACATATATTTATTGTGTTTCTTGCAATTTTTAGTGCTCATTTTGGAGCTTTCAATTATTGCAGGCATTCCACGATTCCATGACCTACAAGAAGCAGTATCAAACTCTGTACGCATTTGTCAAGCTACTCATGCAGATCTACGGTGTATAGCAGCATCTGTTGCAGTGTCTGTATGTGTGTCATTGATGCTACAGGTAATATTTCCATGTGGTAACTGTATTAGATATTTTACCTGTAATATTTTATGTACTTGAGGCATTTTCATTTTTATGTCCTACACAATCACCTAATATAAGTCTAATTATTAATTAGTTCCTTTTTTTTTTATCACTAGATGCTAATGACTAACTAGTCTATGTCCTATGTTTCATGTGCTAATCTGCTGCTATCTTGTTGGAAGTCCTGAGTAGGACTGTGTTTGTGGTCTTAGGAGCTGGAATTCAATCCTGGGTCTTTTTACTAGTTGTACTATTCACTCCTTTCAGGTATCCCCAGTTAGGACTTGCATCAACTGATTATTTGAATGTTTTAAATATGGTTGATCATGACCTACTGGTTAGCATGCTCAGCTATGCATTCAAGGGCTCATGTTTTATGGCCCATTGCTGCAAAAATGTACTCCACACTTTTGGGCAATAGGTGCATTATAAGAGATGGTTGAATACCACTATCTGATCAAAGAAGAGCTGTTGACATGCTTCCTTTCCTCTAATGTATCATTTAAAACATTAGAGATGAATATGTGAAGATAGCCCTTTATGTAACAAAACAAAAAATTAGCAAGGTGAGTATTTAGATGCTATTGACTTCTGTGCTAGGTTGACTAAGTGTGTTATCAGTTAGGTGAATGTAGAGTGCTTCTTTTATCTTTATTTTTTTTCATGCTTGTTTGATATTCCACTATTGTTGTATTATTTCATTTTATTGTGTGACATTCTCTAACATGATGGGATATTGCAGATAGAGTGGTGTTACAGAATTTTATTTTT
>NW_013668413.1:93466-107318 GCF_000517525.1 Limulus polyphemus | reverse complement strand
ATTTTTGTTTAGGTTTTATATGTACTTTTGAATAAATAAAAAAGCATATATGACTACATTAATACCATAGAATTCCACTATAATTTATCTAGCTTAGTAACTAAGAGGTATTTTAGTTTAAAAAAAATATGAAATTTCGAGCAGACTAAAGACACACCCTACCTCGTTGAAATATTAGTTCAAAGGAAAGAAATGGTACCAAGTTCAATTATCTGTCTATTGTTGTCTGTCTGCTGCTTCCCGCTTGTCTCACGCTATTTATATCTTTATTACATAGTCATCTGGCCACTTTCTATATTCTCAACACCAATTAGTTATTAATAAAACATTCTACAATCATCTGCTTTTAACTCTTATTATGACAAAACTTAAAAATAATAAAGTATTCACTCACAAATATAAATTAATCACTAATATTTAAACCAAACAGTCTCGAAAGGGTTAACATGGGACAAAAGGAAGAAACAACAACTTTATCACCTAAACTTGAAACAAGGTTAATTTCAACCATTGGGTGATTGAAAACAAATACAATAGACTGACATAGACAGAACATTCAAGTTTTTCCTCATATAAAAAACTTTTTGGTAAAAGTTTTTTTTTAACTTGTTAATTAGATTTTCCTTTTTATTATTTTGATAAATTGCTATAATTGTTTGATTAAACTTAGATTTTTTGTGAGTATCCACATTCCCTTTAAATTGAAAGAATGAAGTCTGAAGCCATGATAAAGTAGAATATTTTTGTTTTTGATTTTTAAATGTTATGGACAGAAACTGGAAAAATGATGATAGTATTTATTAGATTTATGAAAAGCTTTTATAGGAATCTGACTTTTAAGCAATGTATCTGTTAATTTTACAAAACTTAATAATGCATAGTTTTTGGTATATTTAAAAATAACTCTTGCTACAGGATAGGTCGATTTGACCAAATTTGTGACCTCCAAGTGACTATCCGAGTTTCCATACTGTAACTTTTAATATGTTTTGTGTATCTCATGAAATTTGGCAAGCTTTCAGTAAACATTAAAAGTCTTTGTACACAAAAATAAGATTTTTTAATTAAGTATTTTTACTAAAGATTTGTCTGTGAATATATGGAGTCAGAGTGTTGACTGCTGCAAGTGCAAAATGATTTTCATGTTAAAATTCAAAATACTTTATCTGAAAATTCTGAAGTTTCATTTATATAATCTGTAAAACCTCCTAAATAAATATCAAACGTTTTTTTTTCAGTAAAACTTTTTTCTGTTAGTTTTCTATACTTTAACTCTATGAAATATATGAAATAAATCTAAATTAAGCTTTTTTTTTCTAGAAGACTGCAAATTGTAACATGAAACTACAATTATTTATCCTAAATAGCTTAAAGCTTCTAAATGTATACATCTGTTTGTACTTAAT
Source organism: Limulus polyphemus (assembly GCF_000517525.1). Taxonomy (NCBI): domain Eukaryota; kingdom Metazoa; phylum Arthropoda; class Merostomata; order Xiphosura; family Limulidae; genus Limulus; species Limulus polyphemus. The sequence continues at coordinate 105,912 of NW_013668413.1, read as the reverse complement.
TTTATTGTTTTATTGCCTTTTATTGTTTTGTGTATACTAATAATCCAGCCACACAAGTTGTAAATTGCCCAACGGATGTGTAGCTCACATTATCGTATCAAATTACGTGACACATGAGCCACTTACAAGCATATCTCGTGAAGAATTTTTATTATTATTATTATTTTTCATTATCTTACCTAATCCAACCTAACAAGTTTCTAACTTTACATTTTAGTTACTTTTATGATAATAAATAAAGAATATACATGAAAAATAAGAAATATAGTACTTACCTAAGTCCTTGTTTTCTTGCTGTCTACTGTTGATGAAATTTAAGCCTACTTTTTTATACTAGTGGTACTACTACACTAAATACTTTTTATTTAATTAAATAATGCACCTAAGAAAATAGAATAATAACATTCACAAAGCAAACAATGTCCTATGACTACCATAATTTATCAGGCTTTCTAACTATGCAATAAGAGCCTTTAAAAACTCAGCCAAGCGTGTCAATGTGAATACCATGAGAAAAAGTTTCAAATTGAAAGCAAAATATACAAAGCATTGTACAGAAAACAATGTAATATAATATGTCATTTGATGGATTAAAGTTTTGGCTTTCTAGTAGTTATAAATAATATAGTATAAAACATCAGAGAAAACTATTAGCAATTTGTGAAAGAGAATATGTGACAGGTGGATGTTGCAAGTGTGTCTGATTTTCTGGATTATAACTCTGTAAACAAATAAAATTGAAGGCTATAAAAATTCTACTTTGACTTAGTAACATTTATATTATAATGAGTAACTTGCATTAAATTATGTACTTCTCAGAGGGGTGGTAATTAAGTTAAGATAGAAGACCTAGAGAACAAATATCACAATTACCGTTCTAGGGGAGACTTAGGATTTTTTTAAATATTTCTTCATAAAATTAAGAATTTAAAACTTGTATAATATTGCCAAAAGTGGTCTGTGTCCATTGATAATGACTGACATACAGACATATTTTCTTTATTTTTGAGACCCGATATGATCAATGCTGCGTGACGGAGGTATACACTTTACTGAGTGACCTTCTAGTTAAATATGTTTTGATGCCAAAGTTATTCATATACAATGATGATAAAGGATTTTAAATGAATTTTGAATGTAACTCTCTTAAAAAGTCTTCACCTACACACTTTTGACCCACCCATAGCGAGAGGGTTAAGTGGTTAAAGCTCATTTCACTTGCATATAGAATGTATGATGCACTTCAAAGTAGTTGGCTTACAAAACTTACCACAAATCAGTGTGTAGGTTTCAGTTTCATATTTGTGTTAGTTTATCTCTTCACCTGCTAAATGGAATTCACCATCTGATTTACCCCATAATGTTCATGTATGGGATGTTATGGAAACTACAACATTCATGTTTTCTATTCCACTATCCTTTAAAGAAGATCATTCTTTTACTCACTTCTTTTCCTATAGTTACTGTAGTATCTATCTGACATATTATTTTAAATCTGTATTAATGTTTTGTTTTGTTATTCATTTAGCTGTTCCTTCAAATTTTAATTTCACCTGAAGTGTTAGTGGGTAAAATTAACAATTCTGTATCTGCTGTTTTGTAATTTACATGTTTCCCTGTCAGTCTTTTTTCTTTTTATTTGTAATTGTATTTGTCTTGTGATAGATGTGTACCATAGATTTATATGCTCACATATTGTGATATCTACATAATAATATACTTGTTTGTGTGTGTTACAGAAATGATGTGCGCACATGCATACTTAGATAGTAAGGTGTGCATGTATTATCATAACAGACTATACTGAGTATTCATATAATACACTAGTAGAAACCCTCAAGACATTTGTGCTCAGATTAGTCTCTTTATTGCAACATTAATTCTTTAAATACAAGATTTGTAGAATAATACAAAATAATTCTAAGCACAGACACCTTATAAGCATGTGCAGTAAGAATTTTACCCAGAAAAACAATGCAAGTGCCTGCCTGTACCAGAGAGCTGGGAAGCTCAATGAACAAGTAACTACAACTGCTTCATGAATGAATGAATAAAAAAAACAGGTAGATGTAAATATTCTTTGTTAACCATTTAGTACAATAACATTAAAAGCATGAAGTTACCAAAAAGGTCTGATATTAGGTCCTAGAATAACAATACAAGTTTATTTATAGATAGTATTAAGTACAGTATAGTTTAGTCCTAACTTAGCTAATGTAAAAAACGTACACAGTTCATTTGATTTTTCTCTTTATCAAACTTAGGCTTAACATTAGTTAAGGTTCTATATAGTACAGCCTAAATACAAGTGGACTTGCACATTTCAGTGTATACAATTACATTTTGTTTGTATTATTCTACAAATCTTGTATTTAAAGAAATGCTGTTGCAATGAAGATACTAATTTGACAGTAAACGTTTTGTGGATCTCTACTAGTAAGTAATGAATTTTGTATTCATTTCCATTAGTGGTTGTGCTACCGCATCTTCTACTTTCACTCACCAACTATCAGAAACACTTCTCTATATTTTTCAGTTGGAAAATAGTATTGTTGCCAAACTAACATACTCATAAAACCAATAAACTCATAATTTTATAGAGCAAATTACTTTATTATTCAAGTAAATAAGTGCTGTTAAAAAAGAATTTTTTTTGTGTGAAATATTATATCCATCTTTTTGGTTTGATCAAATTGATTTACTTTTTCATTTGTTTAGATAGATAACAATAATTTAACTTTCTAGAGTCTATAAAGTTTAATTTTTCTAATGTATGTTTGGTTACAAAAAAAAATTATCAGCCTTGTTTGTTGAGAATTATTTTTATTCCCAATAAATTTTTTAAGAATGTAAGGGGGAAATATGTGAAAGAAAATATGGTAAATTCATTCATAAGTTTTACTAAAAATATATTTGGAAGTAGTTCTATAGATTAGTTGATTCACAGAATTGTAAAAAATCAAGGTTTTAAAACTAGTTGATGAAAGTCCAGCTTAGTAGTTCAACTTAGAAGAATATAGAAGTAACCTGTGAGCTAAACACTACTATTAGTAAACTCTGCCAGAAGTTCTTACCAAACAGTTCCCTGATAAAATTATTATTGTGGTGAATATTGCCTGTAATAACTAACAACAGATATCCTTAAAATGACAGTTTTCTTTTACCCAAATGTTCATTAACAGAGTAACTCTGTCTGTAGATATTATTGAAAGAATTCAGTCACTTCCTATAAACTCCTTCCCGAATATTGTGAATCTTAACTCATTATATATATTGATCTGGTGGAGACCACTAGATTTTTCTTTATCCTTCTACTCAGTAGTTTAGTAGCTCTTACTTATATTCTGATAAAACACAACCTTTATATCTGATGGTATACACATATGATGGTAATAGTGCAAATTACATGTATTTTCTGTGATTTCTCAAAAAGGTATTTTCCAATGGTTGATGACACTGAGAGCTATTTTCATTGTTATACATGCATATTTGTCTTTAACTAGTTTATAGAATATGTATATAAGTATCAGTAAGTATAATATAGTTATATCTTAGATCTGAAAGTAAGCCCTTATTTGAACTTGGATATGTTATCCTGTTAAATTCAGAAAATTAGTACAGTCTTCTGTCTGTGAAGTTAAGTGAAGAAAATGTGTTTAATTCTCTACTAAACCATTTAAAATAATCTTAAGCAAGCATTCGTATCACTGACAGTAGATTAGAGGTATTAACTGCAATAGTGACAATATTAAAAAAAAAAGTGATTTGTATGTTATTAGGGACAGTGTAACCAACAGTCATGGACTCAAAAGCAATTTAGAAAAATTACTTTCAAAATCTGATAGGTTAATTACACAAAAGGATTGTAGTTGGATGTCAGGATAAGAAAAACTCGAAAGAAAATTATACTAAAGTGTATTGTAGATTTGTCAAAAACAGTTACAGAAATGGGACTATCATTCTTTGCTTGTAACAATTAATTTGTGTCCCCTACACAAAAAAATAAGTGATGTTACTCTGTTATTTTGCCTTGATCTTTAAAATGAGTTTTGGTATGTTTGCAGACTTACAATGCTAGAAACCAGGTGTCGATACCTGCGGTGGGAAGAGCATAGCCCTTTGTGTAGCTTTGTGATTAACTACAAACAAAGTCTAAAAATGAGTTTTATAAAAAGCAAAAACAGAAAATTTTTCTATATATATAATACAATATATGGATACCACCAGTAGTCAAATTTGATTTCTGGTGTCTTTAGTTTTTTTCATTAGTTTTCCAGTTTTAAAGCATTTTTTACTGTGTTTGGTGTTTTATGCTTTATTGATGTGCCATGTACTATGATAAATCATGATGTATGTTTAGCTACAGTAACATTTTCTGCAAGGTCTCACTCTGTCAAACATTCTTTGTTTCTTATATTGTATTACTATTAAAGGGCCAATATGATTTGATGAAAACCTCCTCACTTGAAGAAATGATTGCAAAAGTACGAGACACAAGTATCATCCATTTAAACAGTTCAGAACACAGAGATGAGCTTAGAAAATATTTTAGCTGTTTTACATTAAAGAGGTAAGGGACTATTTTCAGTATATTGGAGTAGACTGTACTTAATTTAATCTTAAATGATAAACTTTAGGTACAAAATGATAAAAACCCTATAACCCAAGTGCTTTCAAAAGGTGGTCCTTTCTTCTTCAGGAGCAAACCATAGGTAAGTACACTAAAAACAGCGTGCTCAGTTTTAAACACTAAATATTAAGATAAAAACTATACTAACTACATGTACATACAATTGTATTCATGAACAAAAATAAGATTAAGTTTTGGTAAGTTACCAGAGATGTAAAATTAAACTGTCATTGAGAATATTTTGAGATACCTCGCAGGTGGAAGAGTACATGTTGAAGTGGTATAAATTTTATTATAAACCAAGTACTGTACTGCTACATACAAGTTGTAAACAAAGGATGCTAATCTTTCATAGAACTAAAAAAATTAAAATTGACATCATTATTTTCAGTGTAAAAAATGTTTTCAGCAATATATACTATGTATTTATATAGAAATATTTGATATTTAACTGGCATGTATTGGAAAACAAATGTTGTCCATATAATAATATAAGAGCATGTCTGTTTGTGTATGTGACTCCATATCTCCAAGGGGAAAGAACCTAGAGACCTGAAACTTTGCACCAATGCTAAGGGGATTTTTTGGGTGTGATCTTGGATATTATTTTTTAGATTTTACTCAAAAACAATTTGGTCAATTTTTTTTGCCCTTAAGCCCCATAATTCTACTTCCTGAAAGTCTATAGAAAAGTATCATGTTTTTTTTTCTAATTCTCACTTACGGAATGAACAATATGTGAAGGTTTGCTGCCAGATACACACTTTTTTTTCAACACAAACACAGGAAGAATAATACAAATCTGAGAATTTAAAAAAAGTTGAATTAAACTAAGTTTGGGAAATGGCAATATATAACAGGAAGAAAAATATGAATCAGATAATATTGGGGAATTTGGAGAATGAAAATAATTCAAATAAAACACAGGAAGTATAAAAAAAAAACGTATCTGAGAAGCTAAATTAAAACTGTTTGTTTTTAAAAAGAGTTGAATAAAGTCTGGGAAATGGCAACAGACAAATCAATTAAGATCGGCCCGGCATGGCCAGGTGGTTAGGGCGCTCGACTTGCAATCTGCGGGTTGTGGGTTCAAATCCCCGTCACATCAAACATGCTCACCCTTTCAGCCATGGGGGCATTATAATGTGACAGTCAATCCCACTATTCATTGGTAAAAGTATAGCCCAAGAGTTGGCGGTAGGTGGTGATGACTAGCTGCCTTCCCTCTAGTCTTACACTGCTAAATTAGGGATGGCTAGCGCAGATAGCCCTCGTATAGCTTTGCGCGAAATTCAAAAACCAAATCAGTTAAAGAATTGGCCCGTTGGGGTAGCTATAAAAATAATTAAAATAATGGAGGTGCTTGACTGGTACATTAAGGACTCTGTGAATCATGAGGGGACCTAAGAATCCCATGGTGGAACATGACTATTTGAGCTAAAACAAAGTTTACAAAAGTATTGTATATTATAATATGGCAGTGCTTTTAAAAAAAACATTTCTCTCTCTCTGTACCAATATTACACAGAATACATATATTATTGAAACATACTGTACTGACAAATGCTTGACAGAAACACAAAATCAACAGATGAAAATCAATAACTACCAGGTAGCAACAGGCAAAGAACAATAATTACCATTACAGAATTCAAGAAAGCAAACACAATTGTATGCTTTGCAAGTATTTCATTTATTATTGTCTGTTTCTCAGTTCTTTAATTATGGAGTTTTCCCAAGTACTGATGGTTTCAAATATTAATTAAATAATGAGAACATATACCAAATTTACCAAATAAAAAACAATATATATTTCAGTTTTGCTAGCTACATACCATTACTTACATATTCATAACATAACCAAATATATTACAAAATGTCAACAATATATAACCAATTATATTACAAAATGTCAACAATATATAACCAAATATACCTAATACACAGTAACTATAAATACATACAAAGTACACGTTATGTATATAATCAACAATTATTAAACACTAGCATAAAATAACTACTAATTTCATTCTTCCATAACTAGTACAGGATATATCTTGATATTCAGATAATTTTTGTAAATTTCCATGCAGGTGTTTTGCACATTAGTTGCAACATTCTTAATCAGAGAAGCTTCCTCTGAAAGTTTAAATAGGAAATGTATATAAAAAAAAAGTAAAAAATTAGTTTATATAATAGATCAATAGGAATTGCAAATATTATAGATATTTTTACGGTATGATGCATGAAAAAAATTGTAAGAATGTGGCTATTTTGTAAGTATGTTGTGTGTCCAAGTGGCATATATTTTCATGGTTCTCTGTAATTGCTGTTATGTTTAGTAATAATTGAAACTGGTCAGAAATCTAACATATAGTCATTATGATCAGAAGTATTTTTTTTGTATTTTGTTTCTTTAAAGTGTGCAGCTGAATGAGAGTGGAAAACAGAACTATGCTTTCAAACCTTTAGCAGCTGGACTGGTATCATTACGTTCACACCAGGATTTCAAGTAAGCTTGCTTAATAGTTTTGTACATTTTAATGTTACATTTTCCATTTAAGGAAAACTAGCTTTATACTTTTAACCATCACACACTAAGATTCTTCTGGTGTAAACTTGGACTGATATAAAAACATTTCTGAAATCTTCTAAATTGTCAGAAACAGTATGTGTAACATATAAAAAAATTTGGTGAAAATAGTACAATTTATCTTAGTACTTATAAATAACATTTTAACACAAGTATCACAATATTAGATGGCCTTGCAATGAGTTGGAAATTGGCTTAACATTTTTTTCCAGTCCTTTTTAATATTGTACACTAACACAGACCTGCAAAACATGTGGGGTCAAATTATTGCAACAGTACTTCTTTAAATACAGGATTTTTAGAATAATACTAAAGTATTCTAATTGCATAAACCAAAATCTATAAGTCCACTTATCTTAGGCCTGATATAATTTAAGCTTTTATTAAGTATGGCCCATATTTGATAAAGAGATAAATTAACACTGTAACTTGTGTTTGTTTTTTTGCCTTAGTTTGGTTAGGGCTACATTATACCATACTGAATACTATCAGTAAGTAAACTTATAATGTTATTCTACAACATGATATTAAACTTTTTTTAAAAACATTGATAAGTTTTTAATATGTTGTTGAACAGAATGTCAACTAACATATATTTGCATATTCTTTTTTTTACACCGATTGAAATGAAGTGCAAACACATTTTCGCGACGGACTAAAACTGAGTATTATTACAATAGATTATTAAAATTTTGTACCATTCTAAAAACATTGTGCTTGTATGAAATTTTCTGGTTTGGTCTGTTTATTAATGTAATAGAGTTTAGAGGGCTTGACCATTCATTTACATATAAAAGAGCATGTGCAAATCAGATATAATATCCATTACAAGTAATTGTTTATGAATTTCAGGTATTTATTGTAGGTGTAAGAGTTAGCGTAAAAGTTTTCAAAAATCAACATAAATCAGGAGTTTTGATATATTTTTAAATTCTAAATCCTTTTTATTTTGTTTAACAGTATTGTTTATCTAGTTCTCATCATAAGACATGCAGTTATTCCATATTAAAAAGGATTGATAATTTTATTTCTAATGATATATATTCACTTGAACTTAAAAAAAAAATCTCTTAACCCACACAGAAATAATGTTTGAAGCTTTCCATTGAACCTAAAAGGTTTCAAAAAACCTACAATATTAGATATTAGTTATTCAATACTGTGTGGAATGCTACCTATTACCTTACGAACAATGCTTAACACTTCTGATTCAAAATGATAAAAACCCTATAACCTGAGGGCTTTCAAAAGGTGGAGCTTTCTTCTTCATGGGTAAACTGGGAATGGTAGTGTGATTGAATGAGTAATACATAAAAGGAGTTGAGTGACGTCACGAAGGTTTACTATATTTTTCCATGTATTGTCGTGTCTCATTTCTGGTAAAATGTAGCTGGTGACAGGAGCGTTACGTAAAAAGCTGTTAGGGATATTTTGCTTTAGAATTGGCTAAAAATATATATATATAAACTATACTTAAGTAAAATAAAGGTGGCACCTGGAAACTGATTGAAAAAGAGATGTTAAGCTAACCAATTTATACGATAAATAAATAAATAGCAAGTTTCGGGAAAGTTAGGGTTCATACTACATGAAAGAAATAAGTAAAGTATAAAAATTATTTTTCTGACAGAAATGAAACTATTGATTGGAGATCATTGATTCCAGGATCTAGATTAATCCCAATAGGTTGAACAGTATCAAGACTTCTTGAACCTACGTGTTTTTCTGACATCATGAATAACACTTCTGAATAAAACCCTTTGTTAATCACATTGTAATTTAATACTGTGTAGAATTATAGTTATTACCTTATTAATAATGCTTAACATTTCTGATTAAACCTTTGTTCATCATGTTGTTAGAGGATTTTTTACAATTTCATTGAATGCATTTATAAATAGCAATTTGCACAAACCTTTCTAGTTTTGCACTGAACAAACTTTGGTAATAACACAAACATTAGGGATTACTATAAGTAGATTATCAAGAATTATAGAATCAACATTTATAATTCTCCTTTTACTATCCATAATTATAAGTTGAAAATGTTCATACAAAACTGGAATAGTATTGTCTTTCTTGGGTGAAGAATCTGCTAATCACTGTGTTACTAACACACACACATCAAATACAGGGCATAAGAACATGTTTTTTAAGCAGATATTTTAACCTTCACAATTTCAAATAGAAATAAAGTACAAGTTTTTATAATAACTTCATAATCCACATTAATTTATTTTTATCATACTTCAGAAGTAAATCAAATAATTAAGAAAATACTGTAGTATAGTATATATAAATCTTAATCATGTTTTTTATCTCCCTAGGTCAGCAGTTAGCCAAGTAATTATGGAGGGAGGGCATGCAAGCATAAATGGTTTCATTACTGGTGCTTTTCTTGGATGTAAAGTAGGATTTTCCTATCTTCCAAGGGATTGGGTTACTGGATTGAAACATAAACAAGTTGCTTGGCTAAATGAAAAAGTCAATGCTTTGCTAGACATAATGGGCTTACCTTAAAGGAAGAAAAATGTAAATGACAGAATTAATAGCAAATAATTTAAGATGTATATTGTTCCAGAGGGCTATTGTGTTTGATGTTTATTAGAATTTTTTTAAAGTGTTTCCTAGCTTCTGCAATCAGTTTTGATAATTGAATCATATAGAAGAATATACTTTAGAAAATATTATTTAAAAGTGAATAGATATATTTATTTTGTTTATATTTTTAAAATTTACTTGAAATGAATTTTTAGACAAAGCATTTGTATAAAATATACATAAAATAACTGCTTTAGTAACTAAAACAGAATTTATGACATTCAAGATTGATAAGTCAGGTTAACGTGATAAACTGCCCAAATAAGACAATGCTGTGTCTAGAAATTCAGATTTCAAAATTTTAATGTTATACTGAAAGATACAGCCATGTCATGTTCTTTTAAAATGAAAGTTTTAAGTCTTCTTGTGTATTTTTTAACTTAAAATTTAACTGTTTGTTTTCTGTCATCATGAATTTGAATTTTGATTGGTTAAAATTAACCCAGATGAAATTATTTTGTTTCAACTCAGTGGTTTAATGGAAACAATTCCATTCAAATAACTTGACAATGCCTAAGTGTTAAATTTTTTAACAGGTTCATACTTTATTTTATACTTTTGCTTCCTCAAAATGGTGGGAAAGGTTCTCCTACAAATATAGATAATTGTTTGAAACTTAATAGCAAAAATAAGTAAATTATTGTTTATAACCCAGTCATAAAACACTATTTTCTAATCAGTTGTTTTAATTTTTCATAGATTTAGTTAGTAAACATGATGAAATAAAACTTATTATAGTTACTTCAGTGGGATATACTAATTGGAATATAGCTGGTGGCATTTGATCCCTTCAGAATTAGTAATTTTGAAACAAAGGTTTGCATGTTTAAATATATGAAAAGCTATGTTTATGTTTCCAATCTTTGATCAACATATATCCATAAAGTTTAATATAAACATTTACTTGCAAAGCCACTTGTACTGTTTTTCTCTAAACACAGTTATGGTTGAGGCATTTCTTTTCTCTGCTTTCATTGAAAACATTTTCTTTTACTTCCTTTTAGACAAACCACTGCCGGTTTTTAGAAAGTCTAAAGACTTTATCTACCATTCTATGGCAAGACTGATTCTACACATTTTGCAAAAATAAAAAAAAAGGAGCCAAAAACAAAAGTAACGTAGCACTTGATCTCTTTGCCTTAAATGCTGAAGCTTTATCACTAGTAACTTCTTGCTCATGTGTAATTGAAATAATTTCACAGCAATTGTTTTGAGCCAGATAGTATGAAATGTTGCTAAATCTTGTTACATGTAATGTTTGATTTGCAAAATTTAATGTTCTGCTAGATTGATTAAACACCTGAAAACACGTTTTTATCTATTCCCATTATTGTATGTTTTATACAATCTTTTAAACATTGAGTGAAACATCTTAAACGTTTGTTTCGTTAAATTAAAAAATTGCACTGTCATTGTGCATCTTTTGTTAAAAATAATTGGTAACTCAAGTGGAAGCTATAATAAGTGACAAAGATTACGAAAATCATATTACTTTGTGGGTTTTATACGTCACCAAGAAAGCAATAGTTTGAATAACATTTTAAATGCTAATACTTCTGTATGTATTAATTACTAAAGATATGATAATCTTATTGATATCAACACCATATTTTTCTAAACATATGTAACATTTTTATTTTTCTAATAAAATCTTATGAATCGAATTGTTTTTTACTTCATGAACAACTAGTTAGGACAGAAAAAATGTTGAGCAAACATGAATTAAAACCTATAATAATTACTGACCTGTACTTGAGGAAGGTAAATGATATATATTCAAATAACAAATCAAACTTAGAAGAGTGGTATTTTCAGGTCAAAATGACAATAGTTAACAAGATATCTACTACAAAGTATTAGGTCATCAAGAAATTAATGTCGCCTTTTGGAACACTTTCATTATCCCCCCCCAAAAAAAACATACATCATGCATAATAGTTAAACAAACCACCTAAACGTCACATTAGTGTAGCCTACATAATGTGTAAAGCTTAGTATACTCTAATCCTTTATAGTGATGGCACACAACGAGAGACATTCAGCATGTAATGCTGTTTGAATATAAGAAGGGAAACAATGATTCTGTAGCCACAAAGAAGTTTATGGAAATGTTTTGAATGTTCAAGTGTCAACAATGGTTCAGGTGACTTTAGCCTTAAAAACTGTGATGGGAGGGGCTGACATTTTGGAATTGATATTGATGCTCTGAAGACTGTTACATATTACAATTTTGAATGGTCTGAAACCGAGCTAAATGATACTTTAACTTTAGTAGTTAAATTGTACTTTGGATTTAGCAGTTAAGTAAAAGCCAATATATAGTCAATTCATGATATTTGCTAAAAAGATTAATACACACACACAACAATACAATTTACAATAAGTTATTACACACAATGATTTACATACAAAAATTTTACAAATTTTCAAGCAATATAAAGTATTCTTTCTTGTCTGGAACTTCCTTGATATCTTATCGAGGGTTCAAGATGAGTGAGTTAATTACGAGTTGATGTAGGTATGATTTTCTTAATGGGAAACTAGCTAGCTTTGTCCTTTGTTATTCACCAGCCACACACGCCGAGTTTTCCACCATGAAGTTATATAATGTTGTAAAAATAC
>NW_013668413.1:72795-92466 GCF_000517525.1 Limulus polyphemus | reverse complement strand
GCCCCTATAGCCAAAAAGAATATCAAAGAAGTTTATGGAAATGTTTTAAACGTTCGTAAGTGTCAACGATGGTTCAACAAATTTCGTTCAGGTGACTTTAGCCTTAAAAACTGTGATGGCAGGGGCCGACATGTTGGAATTAATATTGATGCTGTGAAGACGCTTGTTGAGTCTAACCCAAGGCAACACACTCGTGAAATGACCCTGAAATTGCATGTCTCTCATGAAATAATACATAAACATCTAAGGAATATGGAAAAACTCCATAAAGAAGGTGTTTGTGTGCCTCACGAACTCTCTGATGATCATCGTTTCCTACGTGTGAACGTTGCTTCGTCTCTTTTGGCGCGTAATGCACGTGAACCATTTTTGGATAGAATTGTCACCAGTGGTGAAAAATGGATTCTCTATGCTAATATTAAAGAACAAAAACAATGGCTCAGTCCTAGACAAAAACCACTTCCGACCCCAAAATCTGGACTCCATCAGCAGAAAGTGATGCTTTGCATTTGGTGGGACATCAAAGGAGTAATTCATTTGGAACTCCTCAATCTACAGCGAACTGACAATGCAGAGATCTATAATCAGCAACTGGAACGTTTAAATCAAGCCCTTCATAAGAAATGCCCTTCACACGTCAATCGGAAAGGTGTTCTTCTTCTCCACGACCAATGCACATCCACATGTGGCACGTTTGACACAACACAAGATTATGGAATTGGGTTTGGAAGTTCTCCCCCATCCACCATATTCTTTACATATGGCACTATCAGATTACCATCTTTTCATTTGCTGCAACACCATCTTAATGGGAAAATGTATGCAAATGTGGAAGGTGTGAAAGAGGACATCAACATGTTTTTTGTTTCAAAGCCAAGTGATTTCTTTAATCAGGGTATTAACAATCTGAATGTAAGATGGAAAAGCATCATTGTTAAGAGTGGAGACTATTTCATTTAATGTTTTATTTTGATATATATGTTGTTTGGGTTTTGTAATCTAAAAAAATAAAAGAGAATTTCTAGACAAAGAAATATTTTTGAGTTCTATGTGCAAGTGAATTTGTGAGAAGGAAATAAAGTGATTGGACACAATTGTACAAAGATACAATGAATAATCTTTATTCAATGTGCACAGTGTGTGTACTTGCTTTTAGATGATGAACAGTCACTTTTACTGGATTGAATTACTTCCTCTCTGAACTACCTTTGAGGATACAGCTGTCTACATTCATGCCCAAGGTGCAACTTTGTAGCCATACCTCCCACAGGCTGACCAGAAGTTATCTCAAACGAAGGATAAAGAACAAAGGTAATTTTCTTGACTACGTGTGATATGAAAACTGCACATACCTAGAATAACTTAACAATAGCAAGGAGGATTTCAAGAACTTGTCATTTTTCAAATTTCCAAAAGATAGATGACAAACATATCTAATCATTTTAGAATTATTTTGTAATTGTATCTTTCTCTTTTCTTATGATACTTGTATATTATATTTATATATATAGATTAACTTGTAAACTTCAATAAGATTATCTTTTACTTCTTTTTTTTTTTTCTCAGCAGAATATTGTTACACCCACCTATAAAAGGATCCATTTCAGCATAATATTAGGTCAGCATTAATGTTCCTCTAAGGCCATATTGAATTAAATGCAGACAGATGTTTTTATATGCACAATTTTCTCATTGCTGGTAATTATTTTGTATTAATTGACAAAGCAAAATATGGCTCAACAATTGCCATTATCAAGATCTAGATATTTTATGTACAAAAGATCTTGTAAGATTGCACAGTAATTGCTGGATCTGTGCAGACTACCATAAAGACTTGCAATTTATTAACACAGAACAGACTTCTGCCTAGTGCAATACAAAGTTTTTCCCGTAAAAAAACCTTAAAAAACTGTCAAGCAGCAGAAATTCTTAAGTTTAGTTACACTAAAAATCATCAACCTTCATCTGTGTGTGAGTCAAACAGTGAGAAGTGAACAAAGTCATGTGGAGGGAAAAATAGTAACAGTCAGCATGGGCATGAAATACATAATTCTGATCACAAGGTGGACCTTCTTCCAGGTGGTGCTGGGACTAAAAAACATGACCTCTTCACCAACTAAACAAATGCTTTGGAATTTGCTGCATAAAATAAATGTGTAGTGATGTTTAAGCAGAATTCTTTGAGGTTGTATGTAGGTTTGTCATCAATTAAAGGTAACATTTTCCTTAAAGATATCTTAGCAAAATCTACATAAGTGTTACCTAGCTGTTGCAAATTAATCTGTTTTCAAATAAAAAGATAGAAGTTATGTAGTGAATGATAAAAAAATAGTTATGTTATTGTGTGTTACAGATAGTATAGAATTAGCATTGGCCAATTTTGCACTGGTGTTTCTTGTTATGGAGCTAAATATAAAATGGAAGCAATGCTAGCACATACAACGAAGAAACCTGTAGAGCAGTGTAGTTAGAAGGTTATGGCTACTGATTTGGTTGTGAAGGCACTAGTATGTGATCAAGGAGTTATAAATAATATACAATGGTTCTTTCCCTAAAAATTCTAGAAATCAAACCTTTGTCGTAAATTAATAATTACAAAGCATTTGTTTATGTGATCTTCCTCATTTACTAAAATTCATTTGCAATAATTTGAAGAAGGGAACGTAAAATAGAAATATAGTGTAGACTTTTACCTTCTAAGGTGACTGGCCCCAAAATTAACTTAAGCATCTTGAGCTATCAATGTTTTCTACCATGCATGTCATGTTGGAAAATGAAATATTAAGTCACTATTTGCAGAAACTGAACTGCATTTACAGCTGAGGTTACGAGAGTATTTTAATAGCATGAAATAACTTGCAAAAAAAAGGAAAAAAGTTAAGGTCTGATTCTAAACTCTGGCTTTTCAAATGAGTGTTATAAGAAACGAAAAAGCCTCTATACTTCAGATAGCACTAACCAGTTGCCATGTGGGAAAGCATGACAGATGAACACTGCTTGAATATTATCTTTAAGTTTCCCATGATCAAAGCTGTGTTCTAATTAACAGGTTGAACCAAGAAAACATAGAGATAGATATTTTTTGCTTGTGCAAGGGAAAATGGAGCATCCAGGGAGAACCCATCTTCTATACATTTCTAGGATGCTTACAAACAATTACTTGTGAATTCTTATTAAATGGTCAGTGTAGTGCAAACTCTACTGCAACTTTAACGATTTGAACAAATAATACAGTTAAAAAAAATCAAAAATCATTTCCAGTAAAAATAATGAAGATTTATCTTTTATTAGCATTGTTTTTTTATGGTAATCTAGATGAATGTCCACCCACTGAGGCATGAAAAAGCAATTTCCAAAGTGTTATTGGTAAGGAAGAATATCAGCTGTGGATTACTGACAACAGTACTGTTTATATTACAGGCTGCAGAGTGAACACTATCATATTTTGGTGGTTTACCTCAGTACTATAGCAATAGAAGTTACTCATTTGTGTGAGAAAGTTTTCCCTGAAGAATTTACTTAGCATGTCAGTAAAAAACGTCTATCAAAAATCTATGCATTATGTATGGCAGAGGTTTCCAAACTGTGGTCCATGATAGTACTTAAGGGGGTTCGCAATAATACATCAAATTTATGAAATTCCCATTTATTGAAAGAGTAACAAATAAAATAAAATACTAAGACATTATAAAACTAATATAGTAACATATATAAATATCCCAAATTAAAGGTAGCAAAATATGCATACGATACACCAGTTACACACATAATAAAAATTATTTTTAATGGGAGGGGGTCCACCAGTTGGCAAAGTTGGGGAACTCCTGATGTATGGCACAGCTATCCGCGACAAATATAGTACATTCTCCATGTAGCAGTAGTTGTGTAAAGTTAGTTGGAATTGTGACACATTAAAAACTATTACTAAGAATCACAAACTATATTCTGAAGAGTGATTTTTGAAGTCACAAAACTGGTAGAAGAAATTGATAAAGAAGAGAAAAAAGCAGAAGAGTCTAAATATTGTAGTGTTTTGTTATTTGTATCTACAGGTGGAAATTTGTATGTGTTTTGGTTATATCTTTAAACAGCAGTAACAATACTATAGAATCAGTGGCAATGTCTGAAAGAATACTTCCAATCACTCTGCCACTTCTTTTACCCCAGTGATTTGCAATCTTTCCCATAATCAATGATATGTAAAAATATCAATTTCACCTTATCAAATTTTTATCCGGTTTCATACTCATGCTCCAGTGTCATCTGCCAGCTAGACAAGGCAATAACATTAAAATTAAGGACTACAGCTTGCAGAATACTAAAGAAACATAGTTCTGAAAGACATTTCTACCTTTAAATGTTTCCAAATCTCAAAAACATCACAATGAATCATAAGGTATGAAAGAAAGACTGCATACAAACCAAGGTGACTCTTAAAAAGTAGCTAAATACATGAACAAACTTCTTTTATTTCTCACAGAAATGCACACAGATGAACTTTATGAAATGTTGATTTAATATAAAGTCCTATTAAGCCTCGGCATTTCAGTCAAATAATTCAGCTTCCATATCACCATCATCATTCCCTATGCTGGTATGGGCCTGAAAAAGAGATGGTGGGGTGGATACATGGGCATCATATGTCCACTTTGGAAATATCCTCTTGTACAAATTCATTAGTACAGTGTCTTGGGACTTTAACTGACTATCGAACACACATTTCATGTGACCATGAGTACCTAGAGAAAGAAGAAACAAATTTAAAACAACATTCCAATTCTTAAAAACTTCATTTTGATTTTTACATGGAGTTATAATTCTATCTCAAGTTTCATTTATATATAAATTACTAATTTTTAAACATTGTTACAACAACAGTACAATCAAATTACTGTTCATCCATTTTTTGCAATTGTTCACTATATCAATATTTCTTGCCCATAGCAGAAAATTTTCTTCACAGTATTTTTAAAATGGATTTCAATACTATAAACATCATGATCAAAACAATAGAGTAATTAATTACGATTTCACTAAAATAAAGAGGAGAATGGAAATGCATATGATAAGTTCACATCATATAGTGTTCTTTTGTAAATTCAGGAGATTAATTAATCATGTGTAAAATTATCACAGTGCTACATTTGAAAAATACTAAAACAAAATCACTTCTCGATTAACAAGCATTCCTCAAACCCTATTAGAGATCATTTACAACCCTTATGTTTTTGAACTGACTAATTAATCAAAATTGTGCATACTAAAACCTTGATTTGGGTTTGAAGCTGTTAACTCTTAACACACCACACAGGCACCCTATTAATTGAACTCACGAGTTATTCTTTAGTAAATACTAGTAGGACATTTTTTAAAACTCAAAATATCACATTCTTCCTCTTTTCATATACAAGACCTGCCCTCAGGTTATAGAAGGATGACTACTGAATGTTAACCTTAGTGCATGGGGTTGGTCCATTGGACGAAGCCCATACTGGAGAATTAATGTTAACTATAATTCCAAATTTACACAGTGTATGTTCACAACATTAGGTAAACTTATAGTAAACATTACAAGTACATTGCACACAAAAGAATTAGAATTTTTAAAAAAATGCTTCTACAAAAGACTCGTCTTTGATTTTACTTTAGTCAATCTGACTCGGACTGTGACTAGTCTAAGTGAAAGGTGATTTTCATTTTAAGAATAAAAATACTTTCTTCATCTTACAGTTTTAAAATTTTCTTTGCATAATAACTTCTAGAATCTCTTAAATGAATATTGATTGTTCTTTTTCAGTAAAACTCAAGATTGTATCTCTTATTTTCTCTATGCTAACAGTATATGGGCTCAGCCAATTTGACCAACCTTGTAACCCCCCACAAAAAATATGAAATAAATTTAAATTACCCTTTTTTCTTTCTAGAGTAACTACAAATTGTAATAGAAATTTACAGTTATTTATCCTGAACACACTCCGGCTCATAACAGCTTGCATCTATTTTCATTTAATTTTATTGCTCTATAAACTGTGTCTAACTACTGTGAATAGCAAAAATACACCCAGCAGGAGTGTAGAGTTTGGGGTTACTTCAGGCATTACTGAAGGCAAAAAAGTTTGTTTTTTTTCATTTAAGTTTCTAATCTAATAAATTTTAAATTTTAGTTACTTTTGTTCAAAACATGCATATCAATAAATAAAAGCACACTTAAAAGTATTAAATTTATCACTTATTTCAGAATTAAGGCCTTCTGCTCTTTAAAGCCTTTCTTCAATAACCTTAAATTTTTCTCACAAAGTTGGTTGTCCAAAAAATAATTCATATAGCTTTGAAACACAAATAACAAAACAAACAGTAAATGCTCCAAAACTATTATAATTTACTTGGCTTTCTAATTGATCTATAAAACGGTTTAACAAATTTCATTACTTATAAACTCCAATTTTGGTCTTCACTCAATAAAACCTGCTTGGGAAATGGCACCTTTTACTGAAATAAATCAATATAAAGATGTCATAATCATGCAGTTTATAAAATGGCTTTTCTGTTGGTTATAAACATGTACCATTGACAAGTAAGTGTCAAATAAATATGTAATTTCAAAAACATGAAGAGTTGGGAAGAGCTTCTGGGGTGGGTGTAACAACTTTATTGATATCTCTGAAAATAAAGAATGTGAGAGGTTTTATTTTAAATTCTGGCCTTTTAGTATCTATAGTTGGTGCATCTAATTGGTAGACATTCTGAAACCCATAAAATGAGAATCTAAAATGGAGAATTCAGAGCAGAGAAGAATCACATGGTATACAGAAGTGAAGACTGAAAATTTATTTTAAATATTGCCTTTTTAGATTAAAACTTCCATAGTATTAAAATTTCAAATATAAACTATGTTTTGATACCAAGTTTATTGACATATGTTGATAATAAAGTTGTTTATTTAAATTTGAATGTAACTCAGTAAAACTTCTGACTTGCATTACATCATTCAATACGGTAATGTGAGCTACACAATAATCAAGTGATTTACAACCTGAGTGGCAGGATTATTAGTTAGACACAGTTCGAAGGGCAACAAAATTACGTAGTTTAAGCTAGTTAGAATAAATAAATGTACATTCCTATTACAATCTGCAGTCATTCTAGAAAAAGAAAACGGTAACTTAAATTTATTTTGCATTTTTTTAATAGTTATTACAAGGTCAGTTAAATTGACCCGGGTCCATACAGAGTTGGGGTAGAATAAATAACAATTAAAAACTTTTGCTGAAAAAACGTTTGATATTTAGTTAGGAGGTTTTAGAAGTTATGCAAATGAAATATGAAAATTTTCAGATGAAGAAATGTATTTTTAATATTAACATGAAAATCACTTTGCACTCTCAGTCAACAATCTCACTCCATATATTCAAGGACAAATCTTTAGTAAAAATACTTAATTAAGTATCTGTTTGTGTACAAAAGACAATTTTTGCTGAAAGCTTGAAAAATTTCCTGAAGATATATATACCATATTAAAAGTTATAGTAGAGAAACTGTACTGATTACCTTGTGCTTACAAGGTCATTCACATTGACCAAACCCAAGCGGAAAGTGTTAACAAACTGCATCTTCAGGGTTTGAACTTGGCACCTTTGTAACACCAAAGTAGCACTCCACCAAATTCTGCTAGTTACGCATATTTTAACAACTCAAACTACCACAATATCATATAGAACAATGAACACAAAAATAAAAATCAGCAGTGAAGCTGACACCCCCAATATTAGTTTTTGTTTGTTTCGATTTTATGTGTAGATAAATGTGTTTTGTGGTTGTTACCTTTTATATACACAGAAATCTCTATTTTTTTGAAATGGTGACCTTGATCTTTAATTTCTTTTTTGATTGAGGGAGAGGTTAAAATCTAAACAAACATGAGGCTATCATTCTTACCTAAAGGTTCTTTGATGTGCCCACGACGACCATATTTGCTATGGAGCTCCACAGGTTTAAACCACATGATGTCCTCTGATGAAGAATAAATTACAATTACTAAATAATATTAGAGTTTTAATTATCTGTAATTGAATGAGTCTACCAAACTCACCTTATAAATATGCACTTATGGCACACAAATAAACAAAAGAGTAGCCATTAAAACAACAGAACATGGAATTATAAGCAAAAGTAAAGAAGAATGTAATGGTATGTTAACCACACTATACCTGGAATATAATCTCTATATAAGTAAACTTCAATTTAAGACCACATTTTTCATCCTAAAAAGAACCACAAACTTTATCACTTTAGGAAATCAGCTTGATCATAACTATTATCGTAATAGTTCCACCTCTTAACCAATAAGCATAACAACACTGTTTGTTCAAGAAACTTTAACTAGAATTAGGCATTTGATGAAACAAAATCCATTTGGGAAGACTTAATTTAGTAATTTACCAGCTGTGGTTAATTTTGATGAGAATTTTTTCTCAATGTTCATCCTATGTACAGACTGAAATAGTAATCAATTTCATTCTTCCATAACTGGTTTAGAATATACTTGTAGTTAAATATATTCATTTAATTTTTTTAATTTATAGTGCAGATGTTCTGCATATAGTTATGATACTCTTTTTTTTTAACCAAAGGTTGGAAATATGTAATTTTTTTTATTTGGATAAAAGTTGCATATGCCAATGGTTAGACACTCATACCACTTTGGCATTGTATCTGTCTCCCCCTGCTCATCTGAAGGGGTCATACAGCTACTTGCACAAATTGAGATGAGTTAAGATTATCTTCTGTAAATGTCATTGAATAGTCAGTGGCATATAAAGGTTGGGTTGTGGAATATCACATTTTGCATTGGAATTCAGGCAATAAATCAGAATTCTCTTTGTCCTTGTCCTGTGTAAACATGGATTTAAGTTAATAATAATATACCCCCATTCCTGCACAAAAACTGTAAATACATTCCTAGTTTTGTGCAAGTTAGGAAATGAATCTCAAGTCTTATAAGCTAGAGACACACTTTGTGATCATCTGTGGCATTTCTTGAAAGGCATGTTCGTAATTTAACAGCTATTCTCTGATATTAAAGGAACACAGGTTTACCAAACTTTGAATACACAGACTAAACAAATATCAGAATGTTTAAAAAACTTATGAATCCGTGGTACCACCTACAGAACAAATCTCATTTCATGACAGCCTTTATATAATTACTATTTGCTTGTATTCCAAATTGTGCACATATGTATATGTAGACAATTCCAATCTAAGTTTTACCATTTCAGTACTTTCTTTTTATTATGTATTATGCATGTTTATATATTTACCTTCTACAAATAACTTGCTGTGGTTGCGTTATAAAAAAAAAGCTATAAGCTTACTGATTCCCAAATTTCACATACCTAACCCATTGCATTAATGTAAAATTTCCCACCAAAAGTAGAATTTCTAAAATTCAAAGCAAAGGCAATCTTCACTATTGGCTACAAGAATAAAAATGGCCAATGTAATTTATCTTTATGTTGGTGCCCAGTTGACAGCCTACTGATATATCAAGCACTCCTAGTTGAAAAGGTTGTCGCTTAATTAAATCTTAAAAAAAATCTAGTACACCTATAAAAGTGATAAGTTAAACACCCATATTTTTGCTTGCTGTTACATATAATGATGTGATGCACAAACAGTTGAGACAAAACATATATTTGCTACAGTGTGCAACATGATTTCTATCTGCTGTAAATATGTCTCAAATGTCTGAGAACAGCAACAACACAGCTGTTTGCAAACTACATCCTGCAAAAATTTCATGTGGAGGCAGCACTGGCAATAGATTTCGACACAACAAATCTAATACATTACCTCAGTGAATAAAATGATTTCCTAAAGATGGCTAAGGAAAAGAAGGAAGCAGGACCACAGAAAAAAAAAAGCATCTAAACAGCTATCACTGGTTCAAGTACTAAAACATTTAAATAAATTAGATCATGAAGACCTCAGAACAAAATAAATTACCAAACATTTAATGAAATATATATTTCTGGATAAATAAGAAAATTATTTAAACTTAGTTTTCGTTACTTCTATTACAAAACATATTGTATCAATTTCTTTTTGTATTTTTTTTATCTTGGTCTGTATTGCTTGCAAGCTTGTACAATTTATGTTTTGAAGGATAAAGGTGTCTTTTGTTCCCTACAATGGCAAAGTTTCTGGGTTGAATTTCATAAAATAAATTCGATAGTTTAAGCTGACTTTTTGTAGAGAAGTTAGTAATTATGCTTACATGAATAAAGTTTCTACTATAAACTAATGACAGTTACAATTATAACAAACATTAATGTATGTGTGTTTTTATTTTGCTAAATGCTTCTAGAAGCACTAATGCAAAGTATTTTTTAGGTGTTTTCTTTTATAAGTGTTATTCTTTTTATTCATTTCTTTAATTAATTGCATCAAGTAAGTACAACTTATGAATTGTTTATATAAATGCATCCTGAAAAAAAGATCTATAGGTTAAATTTTACTTTTTTCAGTAGTTTAAAGTGCTTTACCTGCATTAATATTAAATATCACTATCAGCTAATATGGTTGGGTAATCATTAGCTATTAGTATCGGCCAAGAAAATCTTAATTGGTGCACTCCTATTTTCAACTTTTATGGTGTTGATCTTGTTCTTTTTTGAACACACACACTAACAACACCAGTAAAATATAAGGCAATTTTGCATATTACAAAAGTAGTTCACCTGGTAAGTTTAAAAAGTAAACTAGAACATAATTTTGAATTTATCAATGGTTTATAAAATGCAACACAAGAATAAATTTTCTCAGGCAAATATCATGTAAACAAGAGCTACAAGTTAATGAAAATGTATCTTAATGTTTCATACATACCCATACTCCATGGTAATTTTGAATAATCCAAATGTCAGAGATTTTCTGAGGATTTTCTAATGAAATTCTGAACAAGATATTTTTTTAATGTTTTCAGGCTTCAAGAAGATTTTTAGAAGTTCAAATTAATAAATTCCCTCCAAAAGGTTTTGTTAACCTATTAAAGCCCAAGAATAATTTTGGATTGATAAAATTCTTTTCTTGTAGTTTTATTTTTGTATAATTCTGTTATACTTCAGTTATTAACATCATATTAATGCAGCATAGTCATCTTAATCCACTAAATACAGACGATGTTTCCGACCTAAAAAAAAAATTCACATCCTGTTATTAAATTTAACCTGACATTCTATTAATAATTTATATCAAAATCACTGCAGTAATGAAAAAAATTAAATCTGTTGTGCTTTTATAAAAAATAATGCTCACTACATAAAATTGTTTAAGCTATCTAAAACTTACCTCTGTTAAAAAACATGTATCGAACTACTGCTGACTTTTTATTAATTTTGAAAGGATGGCCACTGAGAACCACTCGTTTAGCTACAATCCTGTCGGGGTTTACATCAAGGACTGTGCCCAATGCTACAAGATGTTGTGACTCTGAAAACAAGATTGAATAATTTAGAGATTAAATGAAAAGTTATCAGGCTAAACTTGAAGAATTGGATGAATCATCACCATCTCTAACGAGAAAATTTCAAATGTTTTTGCTAGTAGAAGAGCACAAGTCACATAACACATTTCAAGAGATTTTAGTTCAACAACTGGTAAAATGTACTAAGAATGCTACTCACAAGATTTTAAGTTTTGGGCACTGTTAATAAAAGTAACTGATGCACAAATAAGGTGATATTTTGTAATTAATTTCATGAAACTGTACAATTAATGTGCATAAAACAAAAACTAATTTGTTTTATAATTATCCAAAATCCAATGACAATACAAAATCAAAAGTGGAGCTTAAAAATGTGATACTAGTGGCCCTACAATGATGAAAGTTTTTAACAGTCTAATACATTACAAAAAACACACTTTCATTTTTGAAAAAGGGAGGTAATTGATATAGTGTTCTTTCTCCAAAGATAATTTATTTCTTTTAAAGATTTTTAACACTAAAATTTCTGTGCTTAACAATAAAACACAATACACATGATATTAATACTAGGCTTCAAAAAAGATCTAACTTTGTCAAGTGTTCAGAGAAATCTAATGTGTATTGTAAGTGACAATGATAAAATCTGCATGTAACAGTACTGTCACAGAATTCAGAAATAAAGCTGAACTAATATCAAATTTTATATCACTAATTTTGTTATATTTTTATGAAGCAGATATAAGGTGTCTTTTGAAAATAATTATCTTATGTAAATACAATCACACACATACATAGATACATAAGAATAAACTTTTACTTGTACAGATAATAGACAATTAATAATATTTGAAGTATATGAAAAACCTAGAAAATGAGATAAAACTAAATCTAGTTAATCATATCTGAATAAGCTAAAAGTAACAGTAGTAACCAATCATTGTTAAGTTAGATCCAACTTTAAGCCTGCATACTAGACCTGTATGCAAACTGCATTGGAAAATTAGTTATTAGTTACTTTAAAAAATTAATGTCACAGAATAACTTAATTAAATTGGTTTAAAACTGTTAACATTTAATAAACTTAAGTGTGAAAGCTCATAAAACATGCTGTCATGATATAAGAGACTGTTTAGTGTAGATATTATTAATTAATTATTTTATAAGTTAACATTTCATGATTGTTTAGTTTTTTGTTATAATAAGAATTAAAAGCAGACAATTGTTGGAAGTTGTGTTTATAATTCATTGATGTTGAGACTATCAGATATCGCATGTAATACAATGAGGTCGAGAATATGAAGATTTCTAGAAGACGGGCAGACGATTAAGTGATAAACATATAAATAGTGTGAGACGAGTGGAAACATCAGACAGACAATAGCGGAAGAGAGTAATGGACAGCCAAAGAAAAGTTTGTCGTGAAGTTAACTACTGTAGAAGTGATAGGCCTAACGTTTAATATGTTAGAGTAAGACTAACAGTAGAAAAGGAGATAAGAAGAAGAATTTATTCCATCAAAGCATGGTTCTAAAGTAATTGAATCAGCCTGAGTGCACAGTGACAAAAGGAACAGAGGATATTTTGAAGAAAGAAGACCAAACAATTACTGTAAGAGTTGTATACGACTGAGGTAACTCATGCCACAATTGTAAATGCATCATACAGCACATACAATACTAGTGTGATAGTAATAGGGAATATAGTTCGGCTTATCAACTGAAATTCTAAAGCAATTGAATAGACCTAACAACAACACAGTATATATTTATACTATTAAGAAGTATAAGTAAAAGCCTTTTAATTGACAATTGGCAACCATAACATATCATCTGACACATGCAGTTAAATAATTACATCACATCAACAGTTAGGTATCCTTACTAATACCACTACATACATCCACAAACTCAATTTATATTTAAAGTATTTCAAGCACCAGATAATATTATAGAAATGGAAAATAGCATGAGGCCTAGCAATCAATTGTGCGAGAGCAAAGTAAAGGAGATACTTTTAACTATGGGAAATTTTTCTTTGTGTGTCTCAAGTTATTACAAAAATAATTTATCACATCCATATTCTCTTGCACATCATACAAATTAAATTACAAAATTATTTTATTTAGTTATCTATTTATTTTATCATTATTAAAGCAAAGCGTAAATAATTCAAAACAGTACATGGAGTTTCATAGGGATATTTATTAACCATTAAAATCTGAAGTAGATAATTCTTTTTTTTTTAACAAGGTTAGTTTGGATTTTACTTTTAGATTTACAAACTTTCAAAGTGTATAATAGTAGTATAAATTATAGTATTAAAATGATCATCTTAATTACATTGGTCAATTAGTGTAAATAATAAAATAAATCAAAGAATAATAAAATAATAAAGTCCTTGCTGCCCACCAGTTGACTCCCTGTGGTCAGTGGTTTGGAATAAAGTACATTGCCATGCTACCTGGACTAATCACTGACAAATGTACTGCAATGGAAAGCCTTAATTGGAGGGAGATATTGTGTTTTGGCTAGTGCTAAACTCTTCTAGCATATAAATCAATGAAGCACCAATAGTACATCTTGAAATAGCCCCATTTTAATACAGTTGGCCCATCTTTAGCATTAATTACAAACTGTGTTAATAACACTTGAAACCAACAATTGGTACATGTCTGGTGATCTTACACAATTATTCCTCTCACAAAACAACTCCAAGCACAATCAGGCTTCAAGGTCTGTCTTTATTTGTCCTTCAGACAGTTTTATATAGCACCCACCCCCCAACACACACACAGTGGGTTAGGTTAAGCTCAAATGTCTAGCCAAAGCATATTCTAAGTTAGTGTCAAACCACATTTGGGCAGTGTGAGAATGGTATGGCAAAATGCTTTATCAAGCTAATAAGGTATGACCTTTTCCCATAGTTTCATCAATGAAGGCAATGCAGCTTTGTCAAGAATGTCATAATATGATAAGGCATTTATGGATACTTTAACTATTACAAGTGGATCAGATCAAAACACATTAAAATATGCTCACATCATAACACTGGTATATTCAGGTGAAATTTATTTCCCTCACAGCAACAAAATAGGAGAATCAACACAATATATATTATAAAGTTATTCTGAATTCTCTGACTGAGTATAAATGTAGAAAAATACAATGAACTAATCTTGAAGCTTTGTACTGTACGTTTCAATTTGTGTTAATGAATGCTCCTGAAGAAGCTGTAAAACGAAATGTTGAGTGTCTAATTAAATAAAAACAACATTTCTGTATTATAAGGTTATTTATTTCTAGTATTTTTACAGATTTACATTCAATTAAATTAAACTATCATTAACTTATACAAATAAAGTTAATGTCGTTAATGTCATAATGTCGTTAATAATTGCTTAACATTACATGTGTTTTAAGTTCATAATTTTATAGGGAAATGTTTTTAAAAATCTTCAATCTTTCATACTTTGAGAATCCATCATTTGTTCTCTAGGTCTTCCCTCTTCTCTAATATATTTACTATCCTTCTCTCAAGTACAGAATTTAATGTAAATTACTCATTATAATAAAGATATTAGTAAGGCAAAGTCTAATTTTATTAGCCTTCAATCTTATTTATTTAAGGAGTCATAAACTAGAAAACGCATGTCCACGTGTCACATTTTTTTCACAAATTGCCAGTAATTCTTTTTGATGTTTTATACTATATCATTAATAACCAACAGAAGATCCAAAATTTTATTCTATTGAAAGATGTATAATGCTACATTGTTTTTAGTACAGAGTATTGTCAATTTCTTAATCAACTTGAAAGGTTATCTCATGGTGTTCAAATTGAGGAATGGAGGAAATAAATTTAAGCCTCTCTTGTCCTAGTTAGAAAGCCAGTTAAATTATAATAGTTATAGGACATTGTTTGCTTTGTTCATGTTATTATTCTGTGTTCTTAGGTGCATTACTTAAGTGAATAAAAATAATTTAATGTACTAGTATCATTAATATAAAAAAGTAGGCTTAAATTTCATTAGCAACCGACTGCAAAAAAACAAGGTCAAATGTAAGTATTATATTTCTTGTTATTCATGTATATGCTTTATTTATGGTTATAAAAGTAACTAAAATGTAAAAATTAGAAACTAATTAGGTTAAATTACGTAAGATAATGAAAAAATGAAAATTCCTCATAAGTTGTGCTCACAAGCAGCTTGTGCATTACATCATTCAATACAGTAATGTGGGATATATGTTTGCCAAGTTATTTACAACTTGTGTACCAAGATTATTAGTTAGACATGGATCAAAGGGCAATAAAAAAAAAAGACAAAACTAAGTATAAACAGGGGTAGACAAGTTATGATCCTTAAGATATTTAGAATAAAAATTGTAGTTACCTGTTACAACTTGCAGTCATTTTGGAAATAAAAAAAGGATAATTTAGATTTATTTTGTTACCAAGTCCATATAGTTCAAAAATATAAAGTTTTACTTTAAAAAGTTTGATGTTTATTTAGGAGATTTTAGGGATTATGCAAATGAAATTTGAAAATTTTCAGATGAAGAAAAGCATTTTTAGTCTTAGCATGAAAATAACATTGCCCTCTAAGCAGTCAACACACTGATTTCACACATTCATGGACAAATCTTTAGTAAAAATAATTAATTACAAAATTACAATTTCACGTACAAAAAATTGAAAACTTGTCAAATTTCACGATGATACAGAAAATGTATTCAAAATATAGTATGGAAACTTTGATGGTTACTTTGTGGTTACAAGATCAGTCACATCAACCGACTCTATATGGAAAAAAAGTTATCTCTAAAATGCATTTCTTCAGTAATATCTGTCACACTTAGGTTGCTTAAAAACAATAATTCTGAAATGTTTAAAAGAATACTACATGCTACTACTTACCATCACAGTATTCTTTAAAAACTAAAACTGGGGCTGGTGGAAAGATGATAGGAGCATACATACTAGCAACCACAGCAACATCACTTCTTAGAAACTTTTCATACTGCATTGAAGAAAAAATAAATAAATGAATGTAACAGCAAAAAGCACTTTAGATCTTCAAATTCTATAAGAAAAAATTTTTTTGCCAAAATATATTACAGATATATAAAATAAAATCATAACAATTCTAGATCATGGTTTTAGAAGCTTATTTAAAACATCTCATTATAGATCTGACTAAATACTGAGCACAAACATGTAAAAACTCATGAAAATAAAATGTTTAACTACAAATAATAATAATAACGGGAACCTTTCATACAGAACTCTTTCAATACTTTCAAGCTACTTTGTGAGTACACACAAGTTTTATAAACAAAAAAGTGGCTGTTACAATGTTATTGAATCATTTATCTATTTTACTTACACACAAATAAAGAAATCACTAACAAATCAAGTGCTACTAATATCAAATTTACAAACAAAATAAACAAGTAAATATTTACCTTATGTTTGTCTCCATTTGAGTGTGAAGAAAAGATTGGACAAGCTGAAAACCGGCGGTATCCAACATGGAAAATAAGCCTTTCCTTTGATTTGATAGGCTCTGTACATGATGAGTGTTTTTTCACCACAATATTCAAGACAGACATCTTCTGTTCATGAGGCAACAATCCATACACCACCAAAGGGTGCTCTTGGGAGAGAGAATCTGTACAAATTGTATACCAAACTTATAAAATATGTTGTTCTAGATATGTTTATCAATTTTAACTGAAAACTAACAATAAAACATAAAAGTGAACAAGAATTTTCTGCTTTATAAGTTAACATATTTCAATATAGAATGGAAAGTGAAAAATGCTTAATATTTTCTATTTGGAAACTCTGCACTAGCATTTATCTCTTGTTAGTCCAATGGTATAAACCACCAAATAAAACAATATTTTCACTGAGTTTATGTAACAAAAATGGTATATTTTTAAAGGTGTTTCTCACAGACTAATGAAAACCAAATGACCAACCTCACTCCTAACTCAACCGCATGTAACACATAAAACAGCTTCCCACTGATAATCACTGTTCATAGTTAACTAATTAGGGATCATATGAATAGACTATTTTAATTGAGATCCAGATCAGTTTTTATTAGAATATGTTGAAGTACTCTTTGGCATATTCCTCTTTTAACAATTGTTTTTCCTATGGTCAGGGGTCAAAGAGCATGTTATCACATTTGTAGACATAAAACTTTATTCAACTACTATTTTATGAATGTATGTCAATAAGTTTGGTATTACATTATAGAATATAATTCAAATTTTAGCATTTATACATTAGTTAATTTCTTAACTCTCTCAACATGGGCTCGGTCAATTTAACCAACCACGTGACCTCTTTCTACTCATTCAAAGTCTTTATAGATTTGATACTACTAACTTTTAATATAGTGTGTATCTTCATGAAATTTGGCAATCTTTCAGTAAACATTATAAGTCTTTCACATAATAAAAATCACATTTCTTAGTGAAGTATTTTCAATAAACTAAAAAAAAAGATTTGTCCTTGAATATATCGAGTATTTGTTTTAAATAGTCCATGTATAAAGTGATATTCATGTTAAGATTAAAATTACTTTTCTTCATCTCAAAAATATCAAATTTCATTTGTGTAATCTCTAAAACCTCCTACATACATTTCCAATGTTTGTTTTCAGTAAAACTTTATCTTTATCTATTGTTTTCTTTATGCTAACTCTATACAAGGTTGGTCAATTTGACTGACCTCGTAACCACCAAAATAAATTGAAATAAATCTAAATTACCCTCTTTTTCTTTCTAGAATGACTTCAAATGTAGCATGAAACTACATTTGTTTACCCTAAGTAGCTTTAAACTCATAACAGTATACATCTATTTACAATTATAGTTTATTGTTTTATTGCCCTTTGAACCGTGTCTAACTACTATTCATGCCTTTGTAAGTTGTAAATCACTTTGGGAATGTGCAGCTCATGTTACATTATCAAATTACATTACCCACGAGCTACTCCAAGCTATTCACAAAATATTTTCATTATATTATTATTGTTTATTTTACCTAATCTAACTTTAACTAACCTAAAGAGATCCCCATTTTTACATTTTAGTTACTTTTATAATAATAAATAAAGAATAAACATGAAAAACAAAACATAAAGTACTTACTCAAGTATTTTGTTTTTGCTGTTGACTACCGATGACACTTAACCCTACTTTCTTATACTAATGGTAGTAGTGCATTTAATAATTTTTATTCAATTAAGTAATGCACTAAAGAACACAGAATAACATGAAAAAGCAAACAATTTCCCCTAACAATCATAATTTTTCTGGCTTTCTAACTAATCGACAAGAGCCATAACAAATTCATCCAAGCTAGCTGTTGTGTTTTCCATGAGAACCAAAGCTGTATTACAAGTGAAATTGATGATTATCTGTTCAGAACACAACATAATATAATACGTCATTGAATAGATGAAAACCTTCGCTTTCTAGTGGTTATATGTAATATATAATTAAACAAAAGAGAGAACTATTAACAAATCCTGAAAGAGAGGATGTGACAGCAGGAGGGGTCTGATTTTCTATTTGATGGCTCTGTAACCAAATAAAATTGAAGGCTATGAAAATTATGGTTTGTCTGAGAAATGATGATTTTATAGTGAGTAATGTACGTTGAATTTTGTAGTTATTGGAGGGATGGTGGATAAAATATAGAAGATACCTAGATAAAATGTGTCACATGTATCACACTAGGGGAAATTCAGGATTTTTTTAAATATTGCCTTATAGAATTAAAAACTAAAAACTTATATACAATTAAAATATGTATTATTAGCTAAGATTTTATGCTATAAATTTTGAATACAAGATACTAAAACCTTGTGTCACGCACAGTAAAGGATACCTTTGGCGATAGGGTTAACTTAAAAGTAAATGCAAAAAATATTCTTAAATATAGATTTTTGTTGAATGCAGCTTTAATTCAAATTAGATGTTTCTGATGTCCAAATACAAAATCTTCACTACAAGTTCTGCAATGTTAGTCAGACACAGCTGAAAGGTTAATAAAATGAAAATAATAAATATATATATATATACACCTAGGAAAAAGTTAAGCACCCCAAATATTTTCAGGATTGCTTATTGAAAATAAGGTTAAATTTTCATGATATTGAGCAATGT
>NW_013668413.1:57634-71795 GCF_000517525.1 Limulus polyphemus | reverse complement strand
GATGTATAATGTTATGAGGTTTAAGCTATTTAGACTAAACATTTGTGGTTTTGTGTTATAATTTGTAGTCATTCTAGAACAAAAAAAAAGCATAATCTATAACTATTTTCTAATTTTTTATGGTGGTTACAAGGTCAGTCAAATCGACCAAACCCATACAGAGATACACATACTGTATTAAAAGTTATAGTATGAAAACTATAACAAGCACTAAATGGTTACAAGGTTAGTCCCTGGGACCGAGCCAATGGTGAGAGAGTTAAGTAGTCACTTTTTTTAGTAATACACTTTTACAGACTGTGTAGTCATATTTAAACATTTAACAACAACTAAGTTAACTTGTCAACTTATGTTCATGATAGAATCTTAATACTCCTAAGAACAGTGTTGATAATTTTCTTGAGTTACACAGCTAATATAAGCTTCTGACGTCTTAATTCCCCCCTTTCCATATGTCATTGTATCAAGCACAGACAAATACAGTGGAGACTGGTGAGTGAGAAACATATTAATAAAGAAAAACTAATTACAAAAACTAAGTTTTAATACATTTTAATTACTTTTTTTTCTTATTTAACTTTACAGTTTTTCTACTAAAGTGAAGTAATGAATGTTACCAAATGTTCTAAATTTTCATGTTTCATGTTCATACCAAATATAACTTACCAACAAAAGCTTGGGGTACATTAGCAATGTGAATAGTGACATACCAGCCAGGCTGTTTAAAAGAAAATAAAAACATTCATATACATACATTCCTTTTAATTCTTATATGATAACTGAATGTCTTGTCTAGTTTAAAGTTCTGAGTGTTAAGACACATGTAAATGTACCAGAAATCAGAGACTATGAGAATAAATAAAGGACATACAATATCAAATCTAATTATAATTGTGAGTCATCTTTGCAAAATTCAGGCACAAACTGACTTGACCACAATGGTGGACATTTTCCAGTTAAAAAATCACACATTGCATTGTTTGCGACTTTTATTTTTAAAGTAGTAGTTACTGAAACAAAAAGAAACATAAAAAAGTTTAAAGGCTACACCAAAAAATCATAAACAATATTTTTATCTTAAAAATTAAGAATCCAATATTAATAAGTACAAAACTGTATGTAGACTTGCCAGCTATCTTCATCTTTACTTTCAGTTATCTACAAAACACAATTAGCAGAATCTGTATTCTAGCCTCTTCACCTACCAGAGCTCCTTCCCGTTCATCTACTAGAATTCGTTTCCTAGTTCTGTTGAAATTTTCAAACTGAAAAATCCTAGCATAATCTGATGGAAGATTTTCTTTGGGATCCCAGGGGGAGCTGTGAAAGCTTTTTAACCCTCGGTACCTGTGTAGTGGAATTTAATTTCAAAATGTTTATTCAAATACTATAATCAAGCCATCAAAAACGGTTATTCTAAACTGCAGAATTTTATTATCCTTCCAGTGGGTAACATACAATAGGGGCACTTTACACTTACTAAATTTATTTGCCACTTGTCCAAACACCTTCCAAACAGTACCTCTAGATCATTTCCTGGGAATTTGGGGTAGCAGAATCAAATACACGAGGTGGGCTACCTGTTTTGTGCCCACTGGAGGGATTAAACCCTGAATTTTAGAATAAATCCTCAAGTTTATCACTGAGCCAGCAGGGAGCATTTTAATTATTATACAATAAAATAATTCCTCGCTTTTATATTTGTCATGATATAAAAAACTGTTTAGTGTAGATATTATTAATTTATTTATTTTGTGAGTTAGTATTTCATGATTATTTAGTTTTTTATAATAAGAGAGTTAAAAGCAGAAGATTGTTGGATGTTGTGTTTATAATTCACTGATATTGAGACTATCGAATGTCGCAAGAATATAGAGATTTCTAGATGGTGGGCAGATGATTAAGCAATAAAAATATAAATAGTGTGAGACAAGTGGAAACAGCAGACAGACAATAGCAGAAAAGAGTAAAGTTACGGCCAAGGAAAAGTTCACTGTGAAGTTAACTGCCGTAGAAGTGATAAGCCTAACAATTAACATAGGCCTAACCTTTAATATGTTAGAATAAGACTAAGAGCAGAAAAGGAGATAAGAAGAATGATTTATTCCATCAAAACATGGTTCTAAATCAACTGAATCAGCCTGAGTGCACTTTGACAAAAGGAACAGAGGATATTTTGAAGAAAGAAGACCAAACGATTATTGGAAGAGCAGTACATGACTATGGTAACTCGCACCACAATTGTAAGAGAATTATACACAGAATACTAGTGCAATAGAAATAGGGGAAGGTAGTTTGGCTTGTCAACTGAAATTCTAAAGTAACTGAATAGGCCTAAGTGGACTTTTGACAAGAAGAAGAGAACTACATATAGTGTTTAAGATATGCCTATAATCTCTATAGTATTGTTATGTATCTGCTTGTTTGTTAATTTCCGGTAGAAATTCTTTTTTGAGGAACTACAGTGATACAAGTCCTTTCTTGATTAAACCAGTTTATTCTTTCTCGATACAAACTTTTAGTGCACAGTAATTCCACAGTCAGTACGTTTCTCGTCACTTTAAACTTAACAACTTTTATAATACACGCTATAAATCACAGCAATTCACAATCTCAATAACTTCGCTCTCTACGAGTGCAAAACACACACTAGCTCGAAACAGAATCATAAATTACCTGAAACTCACCGTAACTACTGTTCACTTTATAATCCCCTGGCTTTTCTCTGCCAGGCTTATATACTAACAAAGAGGCTTCTCTAACATTTGCGGAGTTCCCCAATTATTCAAGAAATTCACCACGCATGCTCCCAGCGAAAGTATAAAGAATTTGTTGTACATACATTTAACTTCTTTTGAATACATATATTATTTGGAAAACAAGTGGAGTGCATGCTGTTCATTTATCGTTGAATTTATTGCCAACAAGTCATCTGACTATATTATAAAATAATTCACATATAAAACCAGATGAACATTGAGTACCCATATGATGAAACAATGCATTCTAAAGTTTGATACGTAAAAACATATAAAGAATAGTATATCTAATTAGCTACACTCTTTACCAGGTTGATTTTTCATTACAATCTATATAGGTAGCTTTCTTTGATCAAAGTTACTATCTATTATACTACCATTAAATCATAGTTCAACAAAACTTATAGCCATTCTTGTCAGCATTTTATGATCGCCCTAATTTCAAAAGTTAGCAAAAACTATGTTAAATACAAATGGTATATCTAGCCATAGATCTTGTAAGATACATGTAACTCTACAGCAATGGTATAAATTGTTCACATATCAAGATTCCTAATATCTAACAGAATATTTTCTTATTATATCCTTCTGTGAAAAACTCTGGCAATATGTTCTGATCCTGGAGAGGTAAAATGCACTTAAAACAACTATGCATATGTAAAATTTCCATGAAGTTTACTACTTCATAAAGTTTCATGTTCCTAGTCTGCAGCTCTAACTTTTGAAGATCTGGGGATGAATTTAATGCCAAACACTTGTTTAGTTTTTTTTGTCAAATTTTAAAGTTTGAATGAAGCACAAATAGGATAATTTTTGACAGTTGGGTAGATATTCTATACTACATTTCCACTTGTCTTCCATTTCTTGCACATATTGCCCAACAGTGGATTTGAGTGTGAGTGGGTGGACTGAAATGTCTCAGACTCTCTTACCACCAATACTTCTTGTCCAGGATATACAATCCTCATACATATACATAGATAATCAAATACATAGAGACAGTGCTTCTATTCATGAATACAAGTTCAAACACCAACATCAAACCAATCTAACTTTGAAAAGAAAGCTTTCAAAAGTATTCATGTTCAAAACCTTTTCCAGTTACACACTCTGCTGAGTAGTTTACTTTCAATACTTATAACCTAATAAAGGTAATTATTTACTATAAAGTCTTTCAACATAATCCCTAATATCATACTGAATTTTACAGTGTTTTGTACACTTGATAGTTCCAAACTATAGTCTATAACTTTCCCTACTATACAATATACAAATTAATGTAATTTATCATCTCTTCAAACAAAAACCACTGCACTCTCTGCATTCATCAAATTGAAGCAAGTCTTCTGTGTGCTTGTTTTCTACAAATTCTAAGAAAATAGTCAGTGATTTTCTTGACTAGTTAATAAACTAAGATATTATGTATATTTCACAAAGAAAGGGAATATGACATAAAAAATGAGTTTATAAATATTTACACTAACTATCTTATTCTCAAAGTAACACAACAAATGTTTTATCTGTTTCACTCCAATTACCGCGAATAGATATTACAATACTTCTTTCCTATCCACATGCAACTACAATGGACGAAAAACTGTATAGCTATGTAAAGTCAATCTTGAGAGAACTACAAGTTCAGCACTGAAAGATGTAACATTAGAAAGATAATTTTCTCTATACTTATCAAGAAGAATCAAGAATAGATTGCTTCAGTAGTAGTTCAAATTGTCAAGTGCTAATATCAACAGTGACTTTAAAAAATGCTGTTACAGAGAAAAACATTTGAGCATTTATTTCTATGTTTTCTAACAAATGTTCTAATGAAATGTCTATGACATTCTAAAAAACGTTTTTGATTACTGAAAAGGATTTTCTAAAATTATGTGTTGAAGTTTCCATGTAATAAACTTGTATATGTATCAAGAGTTTCAACATTCATAGTGTGAATTAAATACACATTTTATTCTTTACCTTGCAAACCTGTATCTGGCTGGTTCTTCAAAAGGAGTATCAATTTCATCAGGAAACATCTGCTCCATTCTTTCTTCTCTGAACTTAACAAGTCTAAAAATTAAAACATAAAAAGCAAACATTATCATAAAAATATGTCATCCATTAAGTAATCTACGTTAAAGATTCAGTCAGCTTCGTTTTTTCTATGCTGGAAATAAGTTTTTTGTTCTTCAGAGAAATAAATTATAAATAAAAACATAATCATCACAAACATTATTATCATACCCCATCTACAACTTACTACAGAAAAAGTTGCATGTTTTAAAATGTGACCAAAAATCATCTCACACAAAATAGATTTGAAAATGAAAAACAGAACCTCTTACTCACGTTTTCTTTTCCTCCTCTATGTCTATTTTCTCATCATACTTAAGTGTATCCCCTACCTCAGTCACTGATACCTGAAAATTACATAAGACCTATTAGTCTAAAAATAAGAATCAACATATCATAAATGTATTTCATTTTATGCTTATTAAGGTTCAAAAGAATCTTCTACAGATGTTTTCACAGGGTAATTTTCAAAGGTATTCAAACAGCCCTTCTATAAAAAAGCAGTAATATGTACACCACTAAAAAATTACCGTATCAAGTTCTTCATCACTAGATGTATTATCAGCTTCATTCTCAGAGTCCTCATCTTCCATAGCCTGCAACTCAGGATCTATTTCAGTTATGTCTTCTTCATCACTTTCCTCTTCTTCTGCACTA
This sequence comes from Limulus polyphemus, assembly GCF_000517525.1. Taxonomy (NCBI): domain Eukaryota; kingdom Metazoa; phylum Arthropoda; class Merostomata; order Xiphosura; family Limulidae; genus Limulus; species Limulus polyphemus. The sequence goes on along the minus strand of NW_013668413.1, from coordinate 66,309 downwards.
TCTATAATCCATGCAGCCTGATATTCTGATGTACCTTTAGGCACTTTCTTTTTTTTCTTCTTATTGTCCTGAATGGCTGCAGAAAAAGGGATATATGATGAATATTGAGAACTTTTATGTACAGTAGTATAGTAATCGACACATACACATCAAAAAGCAGGTTTTTTTTTTGGTTTTTTATTGCAAAGCTCTGGGGGGAGGAATTTAGCATGTAAGAACACATATTTACTACTTACCCACTGCAGGACAAGTACAGAAGGTAACAAAGTAATGAAACATTAACTAAGTGACAATAATTGTTACACACCTATCTAATACCTGTTTAAAAAAAAGCCTTTAAAAATAATAAATACTGGTGATTGCTACTCTGAGTATTAATTGGCAATAAGATCAAAACAAAACACTGAATGCTAACAACAGCTACATGAAATAACAGTCTGATAATACAGTATGAATGCTAACAAAACAGTATTTAATAAAATAGAATGAAACAACAACAACACCTACTTGAAAAATGTGTTCTTATTAATGGTTGTATGCCATTAACAATACAATTAGTAGTAGCAACAACAACAGCCATGGAACAAATGATAATTGCATAATATATATTTAAAAACACTGTATAGCAACCAAAAAAAAGAAATTGAACACATCTGTTACTAATTCTGACTGGTAATAAACAACACATTTATAACTTCAACCAAAGAAGTGTTTAAGTTTCTTATAACCAAATGAATCATTAGTGGACAGCACTTGTTAATTTAACTACAACAGAAGGAACGATTTATTATTTGTAATACCCTCTGCTTGAGCCATCTCTTCTTCTGTTGGCCATGTCTGTTCACCCTCCATTGGATCTGGGGTATTCTCAGCTTCTAGTGACTCTTGCAGTAATGGATTTGCTCTGTCAAGAACCCTTATTCCTTCATCCATAGAAATTGTCTCTCCCTATAAAATCAACATGCAGCTTTTATCTTTACTGGACAATTGGGAATATTCAAGACAAACAGTGAACATTGAATAGCAACAACTTTGTGATACACATAAACACAAAGAACCACATACTCACTGAGTATAAATTATTTATTAAGGATAATGAAGTTTGAAGAAGAATCTGGAAAATTGGGTCCGGATGGTAAAAAAAATATTTCAGACATTTTCTAGTAAAAGCAATTTTAAGCAGTCTAATAGATCTGATGTTTCAATAAATCACACATATATATGAGTATACATAATCAAATGACTGAAAAATATATTATAGCGTGATTTACCTATTCCAAGTTTCTTTGTTTTGGCAATTTCTATATTATTTTTTTATTCTTTACCAAAAGCTTTCCACCTGACATTTTCTTAACATACAAAGTTATGCAAACTGCTCAAACTTTTAAAACAACTTATAATTTGAGTTTGTAGTCGTTACTAAAATCCCAAAATATATTGAATGTACTGAAAAATATATTTGGTTATATAATCAATGGAGGTAATAGCTCAATTAGAAGAATTAATATACTGTTAACTGCAATATAATGTACAACTATGCCTTGTACTACTTTTGAATAAAATGCTTTTTGGGAGCTATACAATGATTCTGTTTTCACAATTCAAATTTGTTGGATAAGAATTACCTTTATAATTCAGTACTGACTTCAATATATATGTGTACAAAGCAACATTTATTTATTGACTAGAATGTTTATGTAATCTTTCAAATATGTAATTTGCAAGGTTTTTTTTTTGGACATGTAGATTCACTTTTAACACTACTATGCAACATGCTTTTACAAAAAATTACATTCTATTTAATTTTTTTATATACAATATTTGGAATATTGAAATAATTATGATTGTTATATGTATGTTTTCTGCAGTGACAATTCATCAGAGAAGGAAAATGAGGCTGCCTCCTCAAAGATTTTGAGAAAATAAAACATTTCATATTTTTTTCATATTTATATGTATGGTTTTTGCAAATTGAATATGCAAATTTGTTTATTTGTTGTCTAAGTTTAATTACTGACAGAATTGAAGTATCTTAACTCTATCATATAACTGATTGTGCATTCTTTACTCTCTTTATTAAACACCTTCACAAACAAACCTATCCTAAATTCCTGAAAGATTTTTACTTTTAATCAAAGGAAAAATATATTCATTGGTTATCCTTCTCAAAGATTTTTACAAATAAAATATTTCATATTTTTTATTATAATACCTGTATTTTTTAAGTTTTGGGCATAAAATTATTGAAAAACTGCATATTTGACTTGTATATACTGGCCTCGCTCCTCATTAGCAGTTCAGCACAGTTCCAACAAAAACTCTTCAACAGAAGTACTTCAGAAAAACAATCATTCCCTTGACCTCACCGATACGAATATTACAAAAACTCTTGATATAATACTTTTAATCTTATATAAATGCACCTTAACCTTAGTTCTGCCACTTTGATGAAATACATTTCATTTTAAAGAGATAAGTTTGTACAACTTCTGACAAGAATCTGTTCACAAATTACTCTCAAAATTATGCTCAGAAGTCCTTTCGCCACCTTTCTTTACCTTCTACAAAGATGAATTTCCCAAATTACTTAGATCACTAATTGTTTACAAATATACCTATCCTTTGGGTTCAAATGGCTATCTCTGCTTCACTCACTACCCTTTGTTCATGTCAGACAGCTAATAACTTTACATGATTTGATCCATATAAAAACTCAGGAACCCTACTTCACATGCACGTGATATTCCCATTAACATAGAATATTTTGACATTATTTTTTACAGCTTCTAATGAGTAAAGCTTGCATATTAAAGAATTTTGTAGCCATCAAGACTATATACCCAACTGTTAAGGCATAGAAATTATCATTTAATTTCATACTGAAAATTTGAAATTCAAGTGAATCTTCCTCCAAAACCTAAAACATTCATTATTTCATATTTCAACTACTGTCAAGACATTCCACAAGTTTAATCATTCAAGAATATTTTGGGCTTAAAATACACAATAACATATTCCTGTAAATATGTTTTTCAGGAGTAAATGTTTTGTGACAAAGTAAAAAATACCAAATGAAATGCAAGTATAATCAAATGTTCCCCAAAATCCTTATCATCACTTACTCATAAATTCATAATGGCAATACCTTACCCATAGAGTATCAATTTAACTTACCAGTAAGGTATCCCCAGATGTCTTTAAAGCTAAGTATCTTAACTCCATCATGGAACTGATTATTTATTCTTTATGCTCTTTCTTAAACACCTACACAATTAAACTAATCCTAAATTCCTGAAAGATTTTTACTTTTAATCAAAGGAAAAATATATTCATTGGGGGTACCAAAAGCTTAAATGTATTCAAGATCTTTTTCCAGTGTGCTGCTTATCTTTTATGCAATATTTTATTGACAACTATAAACCTTGTTGTTTGGTCCAATAGCTGAACTCTTCTTGCTTCCATGAAAATAGAGAGGGTGAGGATCTGTTGCAGCATCAATTTCTGATAATTGAAAATCCCCCCATCCTGGTATGTGGATAAGGCCATTAACACTGAGGGGGTGTCCACGGACATATCCTGACACCTTTAGAGTACCTTCAGAGCTCTGAAAAATTAATATACAATATTAATGATTAAAATCTTGTTTTCAGTGTGGTATTTTGCATGACTTTATACTAAACCGAAATGGCACAGAGTATAATTGTAAGTACCAAAATCAGCTAATAAACTTCTGATAATTCATGCTATTAATTCTTTGTCATGTTAGTTGCCTACAGCCTATAAATAATAGATGAGACAGGTTTCAAATGGCATTTGAGATTTCATTACCTGCATTAAATTGATTTGCTAAAAAAAAGTCACAATTAGCAAAGCTTCTATTCAGTCGTTTACTTTGCAATGTTTTACCATTTTCTGTACCGATCTGATTGAGTTAACAAAATTTTATATGACCATAAAATTAAAAACTTCCAAACTTCTAAAAAACTATACCTAATTAACACTACAGGGTAAGCTCTTTATGGTGCTTAATTTGGAGCATAGCACACATAACTTCACTATGACCTCTACTTTTTTCCACCCCCTTTTCAAAATTAATGATAGACACTTCTGCAAATGGATCATGCTAGACTCATAAAACGGACAGAAGTAACTTCTCCCTCCAGGTGCCAACAGGGAGACTATATTCCTGTAAGAAAACACCATTTGATAAAGTAAAAGTTGTTAATTTAGGGTTTAATTATATGTGTAAATGTCTGTGCATGCATATACACATAACATGCAAGTTAAAGCATTAAATAATTATAATTTTATTCTTTTAATTTAAAACTTTTTTCTTCAGAACCTACAAAATGGATTATATTTATTTTTTATTTTTAGTGTATTTGTTTTTTTGTTTTTTTAGTGAGCAAAATCTGGCCTTTAATGATAAAGTTTAAAGACACTTCACCCAATTTCATGACTCCTACTGCAGCTGAAGTTATTGTCAAATGCCTTGCCATGACAACCACTTTGTCCATCACATTAGATACATGTGAAGTTTATGTTTTTTTTTTTTTCTTAGATAACTTAGTAATGGAGTTAATAAATAGTCATAATGCAGATAAAAGAGTGTAATGCTAAATGTTGTAATATTAAGTACGTATGATACAGTCACCTTTAGTTCTCTAGCATTTAAGTTAACTCTCTTGCTATGAGGTTGGTCAAACCAACCTACCTCGTAATCACTTTGTACTCATTACAGTTTCCATATTATAACTTAATACACTTAGTGTATCTTCACAAAATCTGGCAGACTTTTAGTAAATATTACAAATATTACATACACAAAAAATTTGATTTTTTTAATGAAGTATTTTTTACTAAAGATTTGTCCGTGAATATATATATATATAATATTTCTATATACTAGTCTGAGTGCTAAGTGATTTCCACGCTAAGATTAAAAATACTTTTCTTGTCAAAAATCTCAAATTTTATTTCTATAATCTCTAAAACATTCTAAATAAATTTCATACATTTTTTTTTTCAGTAAAACTTTATATTTTATCTGTTATTATCTCTACTCTTAACTATATAAAAGATTGGTGAATTTGACTGACCTCATAACTACATAAAAAAAATTAAATAAATCTAAATCACCCTTTTTCTCTCTACAATTACTTCGAATTGTAATATGCAACGACATATATTTATCCTAAATAGTTTTAAACACATAACAGTATACATCTATTTATACTTAAATCTTATTGTTTTACTGCCTTTGAACCTTGTCTAATTAGTTTGCACCATTATAAGTTGTAAATCACTCGGCAAATGTGCAGCTCATGTTACATTATTGAATTACATTACATACGAGCTACTTGCAAGTATACCTTGTGAAAAAATTTTGTTATTATTATTATTTATTTCACCTAATCTAAACTTCACTAACATAAAAAGTTTCCTATTTTTACATTTTAGTTACTTTTATAATTATAAATAAAGAATGCACATGAAAAACAGGAAAACATTATTTACCTGGGTCTCAGTTTTTTTTGCTGTCAACTGTCAATGACAACACTACTTTATTATAGTAATGGTAGTACTACACTAAATAACTTTTTATTTAATTAATGAATGTAACAAAGAACACAGAATAATAACTTGCAAAAAGCAATGTCCCAAAACTATCACAATTTTTCTGGCTTTTTAAGTAAGTCACAAGAGCCATTAAAACTTCATCTAAGCTCTTCAATGTATGGGAATCAAGCCTGAACTGAAAGCGAAATTGACAATTCTCTTTACAGAAGATATCATAATATGATATGTTTTTTGATAGATGAAAACCTTGGCTTTCTATTGGTTTTAAATACTATAGTATTGAATATCAAAGAGAGCTGTTGGCAATTGCTAAATGAGAGGATGTGACAGGTGGGAATGGCAAGAGGAGTCTGGTTGTCTATTTCATGGCTCTGTAACCAAACAAAACTGAAGGCTATGAAAATTATGCTTTGCCTGAGCAATGATGATATTATAATAAGTACTTTACATTAAATTTCATACTTCTTGGAGGGGTGGGTAAATAAATTAGAGTAGAAGGGTTGAGTAGAGAGCAAATGTCACAATTCTCATATCATAGGAAATTCTAGATTTTTTAAATATTCCCTTATAAAAGTAAGAACTTAAAACATATACTATTAAAATATGGATTATTAACTACGTTTTTATACTATATTTATTGGTATACCATGAAAAGAAAGTAGTTTAATTAAATTTTGAATGTAACTCACTAAATCCTCATGACACGAAAAATATGTCCATGGAAAGAGGATTAATTAATCATTAAAATAAAGTGTCATTGTTAATATTATGTGAAAAGTTAGTTTTAACATAAATATGTCTCTTCTTTTATATATTTCAAATAAATGTTGTTGTTTATCTATTATTACCTGAGAATTATTTTTCTCAAAACTGGTGTCTTCTGCAAGTAGATGGGGTCGGCGGTCTCGTACAGTTAGAGTCCGTTTTTTCTGACTGCCAATATAATGCAGAAGCTGCAAAGCATCCTGAGATTTGTCTATTACATGAAGTTTTTCATCTGGAAACCTGTTTATTATATAACACAAAGCAAACATTTATTGCTGAACCATAAAGTAAAAGCTATGAATAAACTGTTTTTATGATGACATAGAGAAACAAAAAGAGAGAGAGAAATATTTTAAGACTTAGTATTTAATATATTTTTCACAATTTAGGTATGGTTTTACTCTATAAACCATAAATCTATCATAAAGTGCAATACTTTCACAAAAAGTTGCCTTTCATTGAAAGTGATGACACACTGTTATATGTGTTAAAAAATTCCAGGACGAAACTGTCATTTTCTAGCATCTAATTTACCGATTTTGATAAAATGTGAACTCCACTAAAATTAAATAGCTAATGTTTATTTTATCTAATAAAAATACAGTAACAGCTGTACAGAATAATCTAGTAATAACATTAGCACCTAAACTGTTACAAAACAAATTCAAAATGATCATAGACTACTTAAAGTACAAATTCATCATCATTTTCAGTCCTTTTTCCAATTTCAGTTTAATAACAAATGATAAATCCTTGCATCTTTCTCCCAAACACTGTGCTTTGGCCACAGCTAAAAACTCCTCTAGCATGCAACTAAAAACAAATATTTAATCAACATATTATTTCAACTTGCCAATAGGTCAGCAAGTCATTTTGTCCCTGATGAACTTATGTTACATGTCACCAGGCCAACAAAACAAAGATTCATATTGTTACTGAGACCACTTTCATATTGTTGCTCACATTACCAATAATGGTTATCCCACACAATTGTATTCCATTATTTCTAAACATTTTCACACTTTCCTGCACAATTACATTTATCAAAACAATGAACTTATCAAAAAAACTAGAAATCTTGTGGGTCAATAAAACTTTTATATTTCAACATGATGTTCAGCCTATAAGTTTTCTTGCATGATAACACATATCAGTGTTTAAACAAAATTTAAAACTAATTGTTCTGGATATTTTTCTTTATTGTCAAGGGTGCTTTCATATGTATCAGTTCATCACAGGGTATGGTGATTACAAGTAAAATTACAAACTTGATTTTTTGTTTTTTTCATTCACTTCAGATATGAAAGAAAAACTTATAAGAATACAAAGAGACAAAATAATATTGACATACATCACAAAATTGTAGTTACAGTCCTAATTGTCCTTTAAAATCATAACATTGTCCCCAAAACATTTAGTATTGGAGCATAAAATGTCATTAAAAACAACTGACCCAGATCAATTACTGTATATATATAATGGGTAACCTTATCAGGTATAATCTAACAGGCTATCTTTAATGAGAAAATATTTGTCTATTTCTTGAACAGCTGTTTAATAGGTGTATGACATTCATTTTATTATATTGCTATTGTTTAGACTTGCATTTCTCTCTCTCTCTTGTTTTATTAATCAATTTCAGGCAGTAACTTAAGTTATAACCATTATCAGTCATCTTATACTAAACATAAAATTAGAAAAATTCTGAAAATGTCATGTTCTTTATCCTATCAACAGCTTCATGATTTTTGATTTCTTCCAAACAAGTCTTAAGTTTGTTTTATTCTAACAATATCATTCCAACAATAGTTGTGTGACACCTGTTTGCTTGCAAACAGAGGTACATAGTTCATAGCATAGTTTTTAATGTCAGTAGTATCAAAAGTCGGTGTATTTCCCATTTTACCAGTCATATTTTCTAGACACCATTTCTTGTGAAGCTTAAGTAAACACAATGGCACAGCTTGTCAACAATAAAAATGGGGGATGTGAGAACAATGAAGGACTTTTCTAGAACCTCCATATAAAAGCCCTTGATTTTTCCAGGATTTCCAGTACTGTATAACTCTATGATTTCCATGACCTTCAAGCCCTGTAATAAACTGTAGGATCTTTCTGTTTTACAAGCACTGCATTTGGAATATGTCTTTAGAGTACAAACACAGATTGTCACACAACAGAAACATATTCTTCAATAATAAGATAATAAATGTTGAACAATGTTTGTGCAAATTAAGTTAAATTTCAAAAAATGTACAATGATTATATAAGCACAATACAATGACTTATAAGAGTCATAAATTGTTCAATCTACATATTTCAGTGAGTGT
>NW_013668413.1:54218-57266 GCF_000517525.1 Limulus polyphemus | reverse complement strand
TATATATATATATATATATATATATATATAGATGTAGTGTCAAACAACTTGAAGATGAACAGTTTGAAGCCTGAAGTATATGACAATATAATTTTTTGCAAGATGAAATACATGTGAATGCATATTATATCAATGGATTTCTCTCACACCTCATACAACACCTGGAACAGACTGAGACAATCCCTTGACTATGTAAATGAAGCACTTGCTAAATTACAAATCCTGAAAGTTTTTTGAAAATAAGAATTTTCAAATGTGTTTATAGGTACATGTAAGACAGAGAAAGAATGCACATAGGGGCAAAGGCATAATAGAAAGTTAACAAAATAAGGACATGAAAACACTAAATAAATGCACGAGTTAATTGAAATTCATTCCAAGCTGTAATATGAGAAGTAGAAACCAATGGTTCTTCTCATCGGCATCGAACAGAGGCAATTGTGGTAGAGAAAAGCAATGAATGTTTATGATATCAGACACCAAACTAATGGGAGCAGCCTTATAAAAATGAGTAGCAGAACTCCGATGGGAAGTAGCAAATAGAAGTGTACATGTAAAAAGGCTGAAGTTAATTGGTTCATATTTATACATTCTGAGTTAATAGGTTCAAGACTTTATGTTCTCATCAACTAATGATTGATGAGAATTCCATATAAACCAATTACAGTTATGGTTTTGGTTTGATGAAAAATTGCAAACATACCAATCAAGTTGGAAGAATCATGTGCGAATTTGGGTCATATGATGAGCATTAATTATACAAAATAAAATGTATAAAATGCCATGATCAGATCCAAAAGTGACTAGGATCCATGCTACTCCAGAAAGGTAACTCTTCAAAGCCTAGCAGGAATTTCCTTGTAAGTAGTTATTGCTAAATCTATCTAGTCTAACAACATATCTAGTAAATAATGTATTATGCCTGAGGAAAGAACAGAATTAAGAGATAACTCGGTGGCTTGTGTACTTAACCCACAACTGCATAACCTAATATTAAATATTTGTAACTTGTGAGAAGCCAACCCAACAACTATGTCTATCAGTCCAACTGTTAAATAAATTATCCCAATGTTACTGGGATTCATAAAGATCAGTTCAGCCAGTTATGAAAAGTACGATTTCATCAAGAAATGCTTCATTCAGAAGCACTCTTATGTGTTTAGCCCTACTTTTAATCAAACTAAGAACAGATTTGTGAATTCCTGTGTTATCAACATTGTTTTACATCAAGAAGTATGAAGTACACAAGGCAAGATTAAACTGATTGTAAACCTTGTACCATATTACTCATGTTGCTGAAAATAATTCATCTAGAAACATATAAGACTTTTGGCCAAAGAACTATTTATACTTAATCAGAAGAAAAAAAATTGTACATCTCAAAGATCATCATTTTTTGGTATGCAAAGGATGACCACTGGCAAAGCTAATACTGGGCTCTGAAACAAGAATACCAGTGTACTTATCTATCACTACACACTGCTGAAGCAACAGAGTCAAGACTTGTGACAAAGGTTAGAGGGTTACACAAGCTATCAATGGCAAGTTGAAAAAGTGGAAAGCTTTTTTGCACATTCCCTTCTTACTCACAAGTTCCAAACATAAGAAATTACGTACTCAGTGTGTGTGTGTGTGTGTGTGGCCTCTGCAATGCATTCAGACTTAGTACTTTGCGTCAAGGATGTAGACAAAGAAGATAACCTTAATCAACAAATAATTCCACTGGTAGCTCTCCCAAACAAGTTTTTAAAAAATGATACATAGAAAAGGATGGGTTAGAGAGAGAAAAAAGTTATATGGTAGATTTTTCATAACTGACCATGGATGAACTTCATATATAAGCTAGGGAAAGCTCAGATCCAGAACACTGAACACAAATTATGAATGATGGATCACATTACATGTTCTTACCTAAGGAAAAGCTAGGTATACTTTGGTCTCAAAAAACAATCAAAGCCTACCTCCCAAAAAGTTACAACATTTGGATTAAGCATATCGCCTGGTCTTCAAATTGTTTAGTGTGGTTCTGCCAAAGTAAAGTTGGGTTATGAGTCCATGAATGCTATACACATGTCACATTACTGACATAGCACCAAAAATCTGCCAGACACATACACCAAAATGTAGTGATTCCATCAGCAATGTATCTAGAGGTTGGAGTAGCTCAGATGATGATTAGAATATTTATGCAACAAAACTGAGTGTACACTAGTAAAGTATAATGTGCGTGGTGTATGTCAAAATATGAACACCCAAATGTTTTACTTACAGTATGTCTCTTTGTGTGTGTGTATGTATGTGTTATTCTATCAATTTACTTGCACTACTCATCATCTTGTTTCTAATAAAATAGCAAATTAAGGTAAATAACCTTGCTATGTAGAAATAACATCAATTAGCAATTGTGCATAAATGTTCCAGTACCTAATCATTGTTATTTCACCTTATTATCTTGCATTAGTGCAAGACATGCTCATCTATTCTTATGATACCACGACCCCTCTTAAATCATACTTTTGCTTTTTTATTACCATATTTATTGACAGATAATATTATAAGCTAGGCTAAAAAAGCAGCCTTATAAGTACCTCTTCTTTTGCTTGTTTTTATTGTTTAAAACCATTTGTTATTTCTCTCTGGTTGTTTGTCCAATTGGGATGTTATCTTCTTTCTACAAGGACTGTAGCAATTGTTTCTACAAATCCAAACTTGGGTTAAGTGTAGAAGTTTTTCTGTATAGAAGGCTGGGAATTACTGTTTTAATTTAACAGCTTTGTATATTTTTGCTTAAGACTTATGATGTGTCTTAATAATTCTGTTGCCCTCTTTCCATTTGAAATTATACTTGTGTATCACAAAACAGAAAAACTTTAACATACATTATGACAAAAACCCTTTCAAATATCTGTATAAAATGAAATAGTGTTGTATGACAATTTAATATGTGTTTGTACAACATGCAGTTACCTTTTGAACCATATAAGAGCTAGTATTCAATCAATATGACACACACTTTAGAGTTGTTTAAATATGTCAACCATGTTGCAT
>NW_013668413.1:49564-53218 GCF_000517525.1 Limulus polyphemus | reverse complement strand
CTACTCAGTGTATATGTATATTTGAATGACAGAAAGTGGGTGGACTTTGTATATACAATATTTCAAAAAGTTTTTAGATAAGGTGCCACCCAGAAGATAAGCTTAGAAAGCCACAGCAGTAGGGACTGGAAAAAAGACTAGTTAACCCTATTGCCACTGGTATCCTTAACTGTGCATGACACAAGGTTTTTGTCTTATTTTGAAAATTTTATTAAACTACATTTTGTTTACATTATACCAATTAGTATAGCATAAAATATTAGCTAATAATCCATATTTTAACACTCTCAATACGGGCTCGGTCAATTTGACCGATCACATGACCTTTTTGTATTTGTTTAAAGTCTTTATAGATTTAATACTTATAACTCTCAATATAGTGGGTATATCTTCACAAAATTTGGCAGTCTTTCAGTTAATATTACACTACTCCTTCCACATACTGGGTCCTCAAATCTCTAGTTGTTGTGGAAATCAGGCAACTATGTGCAAGGTTTATCTTTGAAATTATTACGTCTTTTTCATTAATGTATCTAATTTCCTACCTGTTTTCAATCTTTCTTTGAATATCTTTCTTCACTTCTGACTTTCTTTTTCCTGATAACAAGTCCAACCCCTAAACAATAAATTATATAAACAAAGTATTAGATATTCAAAAATATGCAGAAAACTGTGTAAACAAATTATAAAATGAAAACAAAATGGAACTTTGGTATCTAAAATTCTGATAATGCAATCTTATCAACAGAATATCATATAGCAGCACAAGTTTAAAAAATAATATTTTTTAAATGAAAGTTTTGTGTATAAAGGTATAACTACTAGATGATTTTTGTTTGTTTTTGTTAAGCACAAAGCTGCACAATAGGCTATCTGTGCTATCCCCACCATGGGTATTTAAACCCAGTTTTTATCAATATAAGCCTTCAGACTTACCACTGTGCCACTGGGGGGCAACTACTAGATGAACAACTAGCTAAACGACACATACAAAATTATCCTCTTTTAAAAAATTCTAACAGTTTAGAGGCAGTTTCTAAAGTACCTCCTCTTTAACTCTCTTACTAAGACCTCGACCTCATAACCATTCTGTACTCGTTATAATTTCCATACTATAGCTTTTAATACACTTTGTGTAATTTCACAAAATGTGGCAGACTTTTAGTATACATTACAAGTCTTTTGTACATAAAAAATCAGGTTTTTTAATGAAGTATTTTTTACTAAAGATTTGTCTGTGAATATATATAGTATTTCTATATACTAGTCCGGATGCAAAGTAATTTCCATTTTAGTTACATTTATAATAATAAATAAAGAATACAAATGAAAAACAAGAAATCAAATACTTACCTGGTCTTCTTTTTCTTTTGCTGTCAACTGTCAAAGACACTTAACCCTACTGTCTTTATACTAATGGTATTATTGCACTAGACAGTAAATCAGAGTTTTTCATTAAGTATATTTCAATAAAAATATATCTGTGAATATATGGTGTCAGAGTGTTAACTGCTCCTAGTGCAAAGTGATTTTTATGTTAAAAATAAAAATATATTTCTTCATCTGAAAATTTTCAAATTTCATTTGCATAAACTCTAACACTTCCTACATAAATAAAAAATGCTTTTTTTTTCAGAAAAAGTTTATATTTTATCTGTTCTTTTCTCTACCTTAACTTTATACAAGATCAGTCAAATTGATTGACCTCGTAACCACTGTTCTATCCCTTTTAGTATTTCCAGTGAGAGTTTCTACTTCTAAACTTTTCACATCAACTTCCTATGTTTATTTTACTGTTAGTGCCTGAAGTAGAAACCTACCATCCATAATGCAATGAATCACCATTCCTGCCATTGAACTGTTTACATGACACCATAATATGACACCTTGCTCAATAGGCTTCAACATCTCCTGTCAATTACAAGTTTCCCCTTAAAGCCAATTACAAACAAATGTCAGATTTACATGTTTTGGTACGTACATTTTTTATTGGTTATAAACATGTACTTAAGAGAAGTAGGTGTGAGTAGACAGGAGGTTTCAAAAGAATGGAGAGGTGGATGTGGCTACCTTCTTGGTTTGCAAAATATATTACCTCAGCAAACCCAAAAGGTGGGAGGCTATTATTTTATATTGTAGCTTGTAAATGTCTGAAGTTTGAATTTGTAATTCATTAACCACTAAAGATGTTATATGGTAGGTGTAATAAAATACAGACTGAGCAATAAGACAAAAAAACATGCCAAAAGACACACAAAAATGTATATTTGGCATTTATGTCAAATATTTTCTTTTAAATTAAGAAATTAAAACACATACAATATTAAAATTTGAATTATAAACTACATTGTGATCCCAATTTTACTGACATATGATGATAATAAAATTATTCAATTAAATTTTGAAAATAACACTCTCAAACATTGTTTCATGTGCCCTTTGACCTGTCTGTTGAAAGAGAGATAACTGATACTTAACTCTTTTAGCATATTAACTTAAGTCAACTAGTAAACCTGAAAAGACTAACATCTAAGTGCTAAAATATTTTTAGCCATAACAGTTATTTTCTACTTATATTTCACAATAGTATATAGTATCTATTTTGTGTGATATAAAGATTTAAAATATTCCCTCCTTATAGTACATTTTTCAAAATTTCTTATTCTATCAATTGCTTGGTTTGAAATATTTAATTATTAAGTTTTAAAAACCAACTAAGTACCTATAGCATTTCAACAAGTTCTGTAAATTAAGTTCATATTGTACTTTCTATCCAATACTATTTTTATATGCTTCAAAAATATCTCTCCATATTATACGTAACCAATTCAAAATTTTGATTTTTTAAAGTACAAGATAAATTATTACTTCTGATCAGTTGCAAAATATTTCCATGTTGTTAATTATATATAAAACTATGAGGGAAAGATATAGAGTAATTTTTTTTTACCTTCCATAATATTTTGCCAATTAAATTATTCACTAAAGCAACAGAAAATACTTGATGCAGTGTCAGAATTTTGTTGATTTTGTAAGACCTAAAAATAACTGTTAAATCAATTAATTTTTATTTTAAGCAGGGGCATGTTCATTGAGGTGGCATAGAGCTTTGCCCTCCAAATAGACACTTCCCTATCTGAGATATGGTATTTTAAGATTTTTAACTTAACTACATTGTGACTCCCATTGGTATAAAAGTTTCTTTTTTTTCTGCCCCAAATTAACACTTTAACCCTTTCAAGCTAGGTTACAGGTGAAAGGCCCATTCATCTTGTATGTTGACTCGCATTCAAAATTTTATTGGACTACTATTTCATGATTTTATGTCCATAAGTCTGGTATCAAACTGTAGATTATAAGTCAAATATTAGTACTATATATTACTCAATTTCTTAATTTAAGAGCAAATATTGAAAAAAACACAGATAAACATCGAATTTTGTTTGTCACGTGGTATGTTGAATGCAGTACTGGTTCAAATTAGATGTTTGTGATGTCGAAATACTAAGTCTATAGTTTCGTATAAATTAGGAACTCAAATTACTGATATTGACAAGCTAGAACATAAAATAAGAGCCTCTTATCTTCTCAATTTGCTAAGATATTGCTCATGTAATAAATCAAACACAGTGGCACCCTGCCCACCTGTTTCAG